>NC_067493.1:37101851-37351851 GCF_947179515.1 Apodemus sylvaticus | reverse complement strand
ACAACAGTGTGAAAGGAAAAAAAAATCTGTGTCCAAGGCCAGCTTTGTTAGGCGTCAGATTTCATCACCCAGACCTCCAAGCAACCCATCGCACGGCACATTTTCAAGGTTAACTGGGGAATTGTTTAATGAATGGAGAGTTATTCAATCAATGGATCCTGAAGAAGCTGAAACCTTGTCTCCAAGAATCTGCACATTTAGCACTGCAAATGAACGGTTCAGTGGGTAGAGCCACTGGCTGCCAAGACTGACAACCGAAGTTCAAGACACAGGTCTCAGGGTGGAAGGAAAGAATCAATTCCCTCAAGTTGTTTTCTGGCCTCTACAAGATCACCAAGGCACACACATGCATGAGTACACCATCCCCCGCCACACACAAACAATTAACGAACTAACTACTTCTTATTGTCCCCTGAAAAGGTGAAATCTCAACAAAACCTGCCTTGATCACACTGGCCTGTCTGTGGAGGACTACCTAATTTGCCAATCGATTTAGGAAATCCACAGCCACTGTGGGCAGCACTGTTCCTAGGCAGGCGATCCGGAGCTGTGTAGGAAACAGGAAATGTAGCTGAGAATAAGCCAACTGACAAAGGTAGCATGAACGTTCCTCTGTATTGTCTGCTCCAATTTCTGCTCTGACTTCTATCATTGATGAACTATAATTTGAGTCTGTAAATAAAATAAATCCTTTCCTCCCCTAGTTTGCTTTTGGTTGGCATTTTTGATCACAGTAAAACAATCACCTTGCACAGATACTTCATCAGGTACATTGCAGTCTTTTAAGACAGAATGTACTGACCACCAAATGCTTCACTCATATTCCCCTAAATTATTAAAGGCTCCAATGTGAAGGAGGTTGAGAAATGCCTAAATGTCACATATTGCTAAAATGTTGAATGAAAAATAAGAGTTTGGGGTGAAGACATATAGAAGTCCTTGGTAGGATACATGAAACAGGGACTGTTTTTATTGATACCCTTTTAAAACTACAGACTACAACTACATTTACCTCAACCCTAATGAAGAAAATAAATAAAATTCTGCTATGTCCAAGCATGAGACAGGTAACAGAATGAATGATGCCTAATAAGTACTATCCAGTATCTCAGAGAACACAGCTTGTTATTTTCAGGTCCTGACAGTCTATAAACTATTCTTTCTGACATATCACACAACCTGTTACTCTGCAGTCTGTATTAGGAAGCATTCATAAAAACACAACTATTGAAGCCTTCATGCCTGACACAGCAACTGTCCGAGGTAGGACACTGAAAGCAAACAAGATCAGGAAAACTGGCATTATGTGAATGGGCCACTAGGAGTGTGGCCTTCCCTGGAGAGCATAGGCTGCTAGGAATATATACTTATAGGGGATTTTGGGGGTATAGGGTACCTTCTCCCCTCTAAATATTCTTTCTCTTTATATAGCCTTTCTCTCTATATAGTCTCTCTCTATATTCTTTCTAAATGCATATGTTTTCTCAATATTTATGTATTCTTGTTCTATGTCTTCTCTCTATTTTTAATCTATATATAACATATATTAATTATACACACATTCCAGCACAGTGCAAAGTCAGGTTTGGGTTTCAGTTTAGAGAGTACAAGTATAACTGGAAGAAAGAGACATTAAGGGTTCAGGGACCTTTGAGGCCACAGCTCTCTATAAGCTGTCTATGTTCCTGGTGGCTTCCTCAAGCCTTTAACCTGTAAAGAAGCCAGAAAAAGACACCAAGAGGTAAGAAGAAGAACAACTGGCAGCCACAGAGAGAGAGATTACTCCTCTTACTCCTTCCAAAGAACGTCTAACCTCTGAATGGAGAAATGCAAGCTCCCCAAAGAAATCTCTGTTCTCAACTGTATTTGCCCACATCAGAGTATAGTCCAGCTGCATTCAAGGTCTTTCCTTCGAAAACGTCTCTCCTTTATCACCCTTGCTACTCTGAGAGTCTAAGACATATGTGCTTTATTCCCACATCTAATTTTCCCCATCTCCACCCTATAGCTTTGCTGTCTATTTTCAAATTTGATCAGGCACTGCCTGGGACCATGCTAAATAGGAGAGGGATCTTTTTCAGGAGGGAGGGGCAATAATACCACAGGCCACAATCCAAGTCTGGAGTTCAGGGGTTTGTTAGCCTGATGACTTGAGTTTGGACCATTAGCACTGATGTAAAGTGACAAATGCAGGACTGTGAGATGGCTCAGTTGGCTACAGGTCGACTTGCTGCCAGGCCTGATAACCTGAGTCTGAAACCCAGGGCTCGATGTGGGGAAAGGAAAGAACTCACTACCATTTCTCAAGTTGTCCTCCGACCTTCATACGAATGACACAGGCACACCGTGAGCGCGTGCACACAGAGTGAGTTTGGTAAAAGATTGGTTGAGGGGATATCTATTTGGAATTCCAGCACTGATGGCAAGACACTGAAACCCTGGCCAGTCAGCTTAGCTTAATGGATGGGAACTGGGCTCAGAGAGATCTAACCATAGTAGAGTGGAATGGAGAGTAATACAGGAAGATAACGACACTGACCACTGACCTCCATGCCAAGGGACATGTATGAGTGCAGATGTGTGCGTGCACATACACACCCACAGAGGGGGGTGCGGGAGGGAGAGAGGGAGGGAGGGAGGGAGGGAGAGGCACTCTAGGATCACTATCTGACAGCACTCTGAGCAAATGGCATTCCAAAGCTTATGCCATAATGAGGCGTCCACATGGGAAGAACAAACTCAGGCTGGCAGCAGGGAGCAAGCCTGCTGAGCCTTCAGCTGCTCATTCACCAGACCTGGAAAGCCAGTCCCCAGAGGGCTCCATCCATCAAACACACGATGCTACAATTGGATCCAGAAAAGCAATTAGCAAGTACACTCTTCCAACAAAACGGGAGATCAGGATCCAACTATCAGCAGCCAGAGAGATCAACACAGAGAGGGTCACTTTCAGGTCATCCAGACCTTGTCACCAGTGCTGGCTTTCCCGTTCCTGCATCCTGCTCTCAGACCACGGCAACACCACCATGATTCAACACAGAGCCGTTCGCAGCAATCACAGCTTCTGTAACCTTCACTTACTGAAGTGTGATATTAATAGTGGGGATAGAAGATTGACCAAAAAAGGCCATGAGAGTCAAAAAAATCCCTGCTAAATATTTTGATGTTAAGGCACCTAATCAAAACATAAAACAACAGAAGGAAGGAAGGAGGGAGGGAGGAAGGGAGGGAGGGAGGAGGAGGGAAAGAAGAATGAACAACTAGGTTTTACTGCCTCCTTAAAAGGTGTAGCTTGTAGAAAGCATTAAATGGAGTTTGGTGTAGTGGCACACACCTATAATCACACACACACACACACACACACTCTCTCGAAGTATAGCCAGAAAGATCAGAGTTAAGTCTGGTTACAAGGAGTATGTTTGTCCAGGGATGTATGTTTGTTCCCTGTCTCAAACAACAACAAAGATAAATGAAAAGGAAGAGAAGGAAAGAGGAAGGGAGGAAGATGAGTATGGAGAGGGAAGCAGGGGAGATTAAGTTGGTATTTTAGGGAAGGGAGAAATGGCTCAGAATTTACAAGTGTCTGCTAGTCTTCCAGAAGGTCTGGATTTAGTTCTTAGCACCCATACCTAGTGACTCATGACCATCTGTAACTCTAGGCACAGAGGATCTTATGTGTTCTTCTGGCCACCTCCAGAACTCAACACGCCTATGGTGCACATAAACTCATGTGGATATGCACACATGAAGAAAATAAGCAAGTAAATGAACAAATATAAAAATAATTTGAAATTTTACTCCCTATCTCCTTGAAAACAACAATATCTAAAGATTTTGTCTCTATATATAGATATATCTCCAAGACAAATAACAATCCTATCTCATTTATTACATTTAGTCAACCTGTCATTGAATTTCTTCAACTCAAGTCAAAGAAACAAATAATGTCCCCCGTTCTTCTTCCATTTTCCTGGCAGGCTCAACCTTCTAGCCCTGAGACCTTCAGCAATTGTTCCTCTGATGGACACTTTCTCCTCTAGGAAATGACATAGTGACACAGGTAAAAGGTGATTTGGGTAGACCGCTGTGTCAGAAATTGTCGGGATCTGATTTAGAGACCTTGCTTTTGTCAAGAAAGACAGTTGGATGTCTGCTTTAAAGAAGGACTGGGAATATTTTCATCAAAGGTTTGAATTGAAAAACGGTAGGAGGTAAATATCTGAGATGTTGCCCAGAAAGACTGCAGTCTCTGTGCAATTACCATTAACACAGGGCAGCGGCTGCTCGACGGAGTAATTCAATCTGGTGGCCTACATTTCATCACGAGGCAATTCTGAGCCAAGACATAAAAGGCTGCTGGGGCGTGTGTGTGTGTGTGTGTGTGTGTGTGTGTGTGTGTGTGTGTACATGTGTGTGTTTGTATGTAAGTGAATGATTGGGCTCTCTTACCCCAAATCCTGAAAAGTTGGGTGTTATTTCCTTCACAAGGCCTGATCATGAATCTCTGAACATTTAACAAAAGAACATAAGATGGAAATATGCATTTTTTGACATTTGTCACAGTGAGGTTTTATGCTACCTTGTCAACAACAGAAAAGAACTAAATGTAATGGGTTCTCACATGTACAGCCCAGCACAGAGAGGATACACCTGACATCATCACACACAGTGGGGAAGTAGTTTTTCTCGTTAAAAGCGCGTGATTGACACATAAATGAAATACAACAAAACCTACATATTTAAAGTCTAAAAAGTTTGCAAATTTGACTATGTCTTTGCTTAGGTGTTTGTCTTTTGGTGTCATCATCCTCGTCCCCACCTTAACTTTCAATGCAGGGCCTCTCAGTAAACCTGCAGCTTGCCATCTGGCTAGACTGGCTGCACAGCAAGTGAGATCCTGCTGTCTGTTTCCCCAGTGCTGTGGTGGTAGGTATAGCACTAAACCTGGAATTTATAAGGTGCAGGGATTTAAATTTGGGTCCTCATGCAGACACATCAAGTACTTTCTCCAGTGAGCCATCTCCCAGCCCCATATCTGACTTTTTCTAAATCCCTACCCTGTTTCTCAATGTGACTGTGTCACATTCCCAGCTGTAGTGTGGGACAGACAGCTCTAGTTCCTCAGTATCCTTACCAACACTGTTCCTGGGAACAACATTTAGGTGACGTTATAGGTACGAAATGCTTCTCCCTTGCTCTCCGTTAACTATTTAATGACAGGCTCACTTGATTCTATGTTATCTTTTCAGTGGACTACCACTTTGAATCTTCTGCTCACTTGTGAAAGTGAATTTTGTATTCTTATTACCAGAAATTAAGATTCCCTTGCTCGCTTTTCCCCTTTATCTAATGAGTTTTCCCTTATCAGATGCATATGTAGAACTCTAGGTGAAATTATCACTTAACTCTCTTGTCGCTGCCACAGGAGAGACACTCACTGTGTATGTCATTGTTTGAATCTGAAATGAAAACTCGCATTTGGAAGGCTCGTTGCCTTCTCGCGGGCTGTAGGGGAAGTGGGAGGATTGTGAGGGCTCTGACTTACTTCACAGGTAGACTCACAGACAGATTCAAGTGGTGGCAACCTGAGCCTTGCTTGAAGAACTGGAATACTATAGGTGTGTCATGAAAAAACAAAACTTTGTCCCCACTTCCTCCTGTTGGCTCTTCACATTCCTGCCAGCAAGCACTAAGCACTTCTCACTTAAACACCCAGCTGCCCTCGTCCACCTACCCTGGCCTACAGCCGCAGTCAATCAAGCCTGAGGTGTCAAGTACAGTTCCGCCTCCTTCCAGTGCTGGGGCTCAGACCTGGGGTTGTACATATGCTAGACATCTCAGTTTTCTTTTGATTTTTCAAGTTTTGTTTGTCTATTTGTTTCACTTGAGTCAGAATCTGCCTATTTAGACTCAGTAGGCCTGGAACTTGCTATGTAGACTAGCTGGCCTTTAACTCACAGAGATCTATCTGCCTCTGCCTCCTGAGTACAGAGATTGAAGGCATGTATCACCACAACTGCCCTATTTTATTTTATTTTGGTTTTCGTTTTAAGGCAGCATTTCTTTCTATAGCCTGCCCTGTCCTGGGCTAGGCTGGCACCAGGCTCTCACTCCTACCTGCCTCTGCTTTCTGAATTCAACGAGTAAAGGTATATACCACCAAACTAGTCATCGTCAATTTTGTTTTAATAATGCATGACTACTAATAATTTTCTCTTTCTAAATGATCTTTAAAATGTTCATTTAGAAAGAGAAATAGGGCAGTTGTGGTGATACGTGCTTTCAATCTCTGTACTCAGGAGGCAGAGGCAGATAGACATTGTTTAAATATGTGGAATATAGTCATAATAACTTTTGAAATCTCTTTCTAGGAATACTGACATCTGTATCACTTGTAATGTGTATGTGTGTATACATGAGTGTGTGCACGCGCATACATGCATCCAGCTACCTTCAGATGGTCAGTTCTTCCTGAGGGCTGCAGGCTGCATGCAGTCTGCATAAAAGCAAGAAACAGTTACTTAGTTCTGTCTAATAGCTGCAACCATCTGAATCTCTCCTTGCTTACCAGACTGTATCAGCCACTTTTCTGTCACTATGATAAAACAATCTAACAGAAAGGAAGTAAGAAAAGAAAAGGATTATTTTGGCTTACAACTCTAGAAGGGGCACAGTTCATTGGGTGGCAAAGACACAGCAGGAGGAGCACAAGGCCAGCATGGAAGTCAAGAAGCTGGCTGATCAGACTTCACCCATAGATCAGAAAAGAAAGGAAGAGAACAGGAAGTGATGTCATTTTATACAAATTCAATATACTTTATAGACTATACAACCCCAGTAATACATTTCCTTCAGCAAGGTTCCACCTGCTAATGGTCGCACAACCTCCAAACAGTGCTATGAACTGAAAATCAAGCACTCAAATACATGAGCCTTTGAGGGTCATTTCCTACTGAAGCTACAACAAAGACTCTCAGCCGTCTACAAACACAGATAATAAGTGGAATCTTTGAGCTCCTCCTTACCCTGCTGGGGCTTAAAACTCCTTCAAGGAAGACGACGACGACAAACAGGGCTCATGGCCAAACTTGTTTAATTTCTTTCAGGTAGCACTGTCTTTCACTACCTGTGTCTAGTGTCTTGCACGTGTGAGGACTCTCCCTTGAGACTGTGGATGGCAGCTTTAAAAATAGTGCAGGTAATCTGCAGCGGGGTACATGCTTATGTACTCCACACTTGTTTTCTACTTCCCACAGTCTATTCTCTGTCCTGCAGCACACCACCACAGTCAACAGTGAGCTTCTCAAAGCACGTGTCAGGGAGGGGTATTGCCTCTACAGTCTCCATCTTATGATGCATAACCTGCTTGGCTGATACGACAGCTTCAATTTCATGAATCGTAATGCGTGGTTTTGTATTCTAGGCTCTCATACTTGCATGGCTGGTATTACAGGTGTGTGACATCAAGCTATTTTAGGTAGTGCTGGGGATAGAACCCAGGGCTTCTTCACCTATGCAAGACAGGGGGACTCTACCAACAGAGGTACAAACCAGAACATCATTTGTTTAGTCTATGTATGCTGGGGCTGTAAGGTGGTAAAAGGAGTGTGCCCATGTGTGGAGGTCAGAGGACAACATGGAGGAGTCAGTTGCCACCTTCCAACCATGCTTTGGGTGTTTTGTCACAGAATGTAAAATAAAGGCTAGCTGGCAGGCATCTGACTTCATCAGAGGCTAATGACGCTAACGACAAATGCTGTAAGAATGCTTTAAGACTTGGGGTGAGTCTAAATTTGTGCAAGTTAAGACATAAAACAACAAGAAAGCCTGCCTTCACTCCTTGTTGTTACTATTATAGTTGCTTGTTTTGAGCACAATTACTTAAAAACAGTATAGATGAGAAAAACTGCTCTTGGCAACTTGATCTAAGATTTTTGTGTGTCTGCGTCCATTTCCAAACTGTGGCTGCAATTCTTCAGTTCCCCACCACAGGCTTGGTAACCTTGGAAAACCATTCTCAGTGCACTTGTACAGTGTTATGCTAACTACACATGATGAATTTTTTTAAAGATTTATTATTTTTATCAATGAGTATATGTCTGTGTATGGGTATGTATGTATAGGTCTCCACAGAGACAAGAAGAGGAATCAGATGCCCCTGGAGCTGGAGGTAACAGTGGTTATGACACAGCTGAAGTGTGCACTGGGAACTGAACTCAGGTCTGCAAAACTGGCAAGTGCTCTTAACCACTGAGCCATCTATCCAGTACTCCTTACGTGATAAGAATGACTGAATTAGGAAGTCTCTGAAACTGGAAGGAGTTCTGATAAACTTGTAAAGTAAAAGTACTTACATACACTAATCCTCAAATGCTCAGAAAGAAACATTGAGTTTCTAATACTTTATATACACTTAATTAAAACACCTGCTTACAAAAGCCAACTGAGAAGCATTTTACAAACTCAAATTTACCTTATGTTAGTACTCCTTGAAAAGCAACACTACAGCAAAAATGTTAGTTTAATAAAAACAGGAGGATCTTCCCAGATCTATTCTAGTAAGTGCAGTAGCCTGGTCATTTTTAATCCACTTCTGTAATACTCACATGTCCTAATAAGTAATTAAGAATTCTTACTACTTCATATTATACCTTGCTGTTATGTTTCTTTGATCAAACTTGATATTTCAATTAAATAAAATTGTTTTTTACCATAATTTTGTAGTGCATTCACTTGCACTTCACTTCTTTGCTTTTTAAGTGACTCAAAATATTAGATAGGTATTAAATTTATTGATGGGTATTCATCCATTTTAATTGAAAATAGTGAAATGTGAATACCTCATCATGTAAAATTTTACTTTTTTATTTATTTTTATAAGCTACAGAGAAGTGTCTCTGAGGCAAGTTAAGGAACATGTACATTTATTTTTTAATGTTATAGAAGTGATAGGGACAGACAAACAGATAGACAGAGACATAGACAGACAGACAGACAGACAGACAGACAGAATGGCTAACCCACCACTGGTCTGTTTTTACATGATCCCTCTAGAATACTGATGTTTTCGAAAAATAAAGGTGGCTTACATTTAGAAGTATTACCCTTTATTTTGTGAAATCAAAGTTATTTACTTTCTGGTTAACTCTCTTCTCACCTTATATCTTCCATCTGCAACCTCCACATAAAACCTCCCACACCCAAATTTCTCCTTTCTCTTTTTATATGTCATATGGCTCCAGCATGAGGGATGCCCCATCGCAATGGCGTCTTAGGAGTTTCCGTATTACATCTGTAGTTCTGCAGAGCTTACAGGGCCCTATTCCTCCTGCTGCACTGTAGGTTACCAATAGATTCTGAAGGAGGGGTAATCACTATCTTCAGTCAGGTACCTTATGAAGAGTTGACCAGGCTCCTAAGGAATTGTTCCAAACCTGTGGTCATGCAAAAGCTAAACTATGTGTGTCTCAAAAGAAAACAAAACTAGACACGAATGAGAACCAACAAATGAAGTCTCCTGATTGAAGAAAGGAGCCTTGTAGAGAGGAGAGAACTGATAGACATAGGGGGGAGATAGGGGACTTGAATTTAATAAATCAGAATAAGCATTATGCACGGATGACATTTTCACAAAGTAAACCTAATAAATGGTTCTACACTTCTAAGAGTTGTAACTAAGGATTTGACGCTATTGGATAAATACTTTACTTGGATAAATACAATACTTTTGAATAAATGTAACCATACATGCTTTTGGTTTCTAGGAAAGACACAGTTTTGCCCAGGTCAGTGTTTTTAAAGTGTTTCTATCTTGTTTTTGAAAACTTTAAGATTTCACTCAGAACCTCAATGAGCTTATTTCCTGTATGAAAGAGTGCATAGGTCAAAATTATCAATATTGCAACCTTAAAATTTGAAACAAAATGACCTTTAAATAGTCACTAATTCACTTCAGATTAAGAAGAAGCACAATACTGGTCCTGGCAAGATGGATGTGAGTTCATTACCTGGGACCCACAGAATATAGGGAGAAAACGACACTTAAGGGTTCTCTGATCACTTTAAAGATGCCATACTGCATGTGTACCCACCCATACACGAATACAGATAAGTAAGGGTTAGAATAAAACAAATTATGGACACAGTACATTCTAATAGCATCTGTGCTGGCTAATTTTATATCAACTTGATACAAACTAGAGTCAACAGAGCAGAGGGAGAATCAATTAAGAAAATGCCTCCATAAAATTTGGCTATATGAAAGCTTGTAGGATACTTTCTTAAATATAGGTTGATGGGGGTGTTGTGGGGAGCCCACTATGCGCTCATAGAGAGCAGGTAAGACTTGACACTGTGACAGTCTAGGGGATACCATTGACGAAGGTGAAGACTCTGTACCAGTTGAAGACCCAGGGCTTCATGCAGACAAGTTGAATCTTGCCTCCATGAAGAAAACCCTAGAGAAGCTATTGGTGAAATTGCAGACTCCAGCATTTTGGAGATGCCAGTACCATGGGATGATGACCAAGAACAGCAGCAGATATTAAATGCAGTCACCTATAGCCTAAAAGACGAGCTGTATGAGGTGCAGAGGGTAGAACCAACCAAGTGTTGCCTGCGCTCTGGAGGAGACTGGACGATGGTGAGTGAATCCACACATTACACACTGAGTCATTTATGAACCTAGGGTTTGGTTTTACTTTGATCTGACTGTGATTATGCCATTGTTCTGCCCTCTTGAAATAAGAAAGTATTTAATTTATTTTTGATATTTTTTCAAGAGCCCATATTTGAGAGACTGAATTTTAAGTTTTAAACAAGACTAGGGATTTTTAAATAGACTGAATTTTACAGTGTTTGAATTTGTAAAGACTATGGGACTTTTAAAGATGATTGAACTTTTTATTGTGATTTTATATTAATGTGTGAAAGAAGAAAGAAAAGATTATGGCTTAATGGTGATGACGGGTCAATTGTGCAGAGTTTGATGTCAACTTGACACAAGGTATAATCATCAGAGAAGAGAGAAGACTCAGTTGAAAAAGTACCTTCATAAGATCTGGCTATATTTTCTTAATAGTGATTGATGGGGAAGGGCCCAGCGGATTGTGAGTGGGGCTACACTTATGGTTCTGGGTTCTCTTAGAAAGCATAATGAGGAAGCCAGGAGGAACCAGTAAGCAGTACCGCTTCATAGCCTCTGCATTAGCCCCACCCTCCAGGTTCATACCCTGCTTGAATTCCTGTTTTGGTTGTTTCCAATAAACAGTGATGTGGAACTATAAACCATATAAGCCCTTTCCTCCTCAGTTTGCTTTTGGTGATGGTATTCATCACAGAATCTTAGTTAATATTGTGATATTTAATTCTATCCACGTGGAGTCCCCCACCTTCATCTCTAAAGAAAGTATCACTTTATTATAAAGTAAGAAAAAGAAAGAGAAAAAACTACAAAGTGAATTATGTTAGCTTTTTGTTGTAAAATTATAGAGTAAGAAATTGAACCTTCCCTCTCTGGTGACTGCACCTTGTGTCAAGTTGACAAAAAAAAAAAAAAAATACCCTGCACAACTGACCCCTTTTCAGCTTGAAACACAAACTCCTCACTGGTAAGCCACAGCCTTTACTTTTTTCTTCATTCTCAAGACCACACATCAATATAAAATCACAATAAAAACCTCTAGAATCTTACTAATTCAAACACTGGAAAATTCAGCCTATTTAAAAATCTGAAGTCTCTTTTAAAATTGAAAATGTCTTTAAAATTCAGTTACTCAATTGTGGGCTCCTGTAAAAACGAGAAAAAATTGTAAAACACAAAAGGCAAATGTGCTATCTCAGTGGCTCCAATGGGCCCTACTCCTGCTTAAACTAGCATATTCTAGCACACTGTGGCAATAACTCTATTTCTTAATTGTTCTTATTATAAACTCTCAACAGGTATATCGCTTCTCAAAAGGTGAAAAGATGAATTAACTACAGTCATTTCAAATCTCTTGTCACTTACTTAAAACTTGTATTTTACTTTGATGTTGTTTTGGGGGTTAGGCATTTAGCCACAGCCATTAGCAGCAATATAATCTTCAACAAGACCAGAAGAGTCTCAATTGTCTCCTTACTACAGGACTATCCCACATATGTGAAACAACCAAGACTTCGTGGAGTGAGCCCTTCTATAGAGATTTCTCAAATCACTGCTTAACAAACATTAACCAGATCAACAGGCTGGGGGGGGGGGGAGAGGGGGTTGAGGGGGAGAGAGAGAATCAAGAAGTAGTAGTCTGGGCAGTCCTTGACCTACATATATGTATGTATGTCCATTCTTGAAATTCTTCAGTAAACTAAGAATACCTCAAAATTGTGCCACGGTCTCACCCAGGATCTGAAATTGTGTGGGATCCTTGAAACACACAAGAGTTTTTCAAATTTCCTTTTAAATTTAAAAAGTGAGCTATGAACACTGGCAAATATAGAGCAGTCACATTTCATGATTTGAACCTGGCCATGCATGTGATATCACATCCTCGGAATCAAACTAATTGGCACAACAATGACTAACCCCTCCAAGCAGAGTGAGAATTGGTTACACAGGCTAGATAAATGGACAAGGTGATAGTTTGTGTTTTTACTATCATCTACGTCATTTGGTGTTTTCTCTCTCTGTTTGTCTCTGTCTCTGTCTCTGTCTCTCTCTCTCCCCCTCTCTCTCTCTCTGTGTGTGTGTGTATGTGTGTTTGTATGTAAATGAACACCTTTCCTCTTATTATCTTATATCATCCACAGCCTACAACATCTGGCAGAGTCACCTCCTATGGTGAGTTGTAGGCCAGCTTGGCTACACAGAAAGATCCTGCTTTTAACAAACAAACAAACAAAAACAAACAAGCAAGCTACTATAGAATATCTTAAAAAATTATTCAATGAAGCAAAAAATGCAAAGGTTCTCATACTGTATAAATACTTTTGGCTTACATACGTTTAAATAAATACATCTACATCATGTGACTTATTCCTTTAGGAATAGTTTTCGTAGGACACTCTGTATTTCAAGGGAACAATATCAATTTCACAATTACTGTGAAAAATAAATATTTCATACAATCTGTCAGATGGGGGCAGGACTCAGAAAGTCTCCTGCTCTCTTGGACAAAATTTGCCTTGTTGTGCAAGGCAGAGTCTCCTGTACCCCTGAGTGACCTCTAATATGCTCCACCTCCAAGATGACCTTGAGCTTTTGATCATCATGCTTGCCTGACTAGAGTGCTGCAGTTAATGGTGAGCTCATCATATCTGCTCGTGCAATGCTGGCAATAAAACCCAGGACTTCATACAAGCTCAACCAACTGAGGTATAACCTGGCTTATGATTTTTAATGATCTGGGAATACTCTGCAGTCAAAAATGAGAACAAACACATAATTTTGCCAGGCCTAACCCATATACTATACGCATCTTCATTTTGAAATTCTTCAGAAAAACTGTAAAAGTTTCAAAAGTACACACTACACTCACTCACCGTGTGGAATAGTGGGTGATCTCTGAAACACACAAAAGGCTTTTTTCCACTGTGCTTTTACTTTGTTTTGTTTCTATTTAAAAAGTGATCCATGAACACAGATACGTACAGAGCCTTCACATTTCCATGATTTGAAACTGGAACTCCAGGAATAGAAAGGCCATGCATGTGACAACTGAAGTCCTCCTAATCAGACTAATCACCAGCACAACAACCCTAGATGAGGTTTAAAGCACTCTATACATGTTCGGCGATCAATAAGGTCATCCTTTAGTGTTCACACCAGACATGGTTGGGGGTTGGAAATCAGGCAATAGAAACAAATGAAAAGTGTAACATTGCTACTGCTATAGAAAAGTCAAATGGAACCAGCCAGGTGGCTCATCTAAAAAAGTGCTCAAAGCCAGAGGACATCTGACAGCCTGAGTTCTACACCCAAACCGAGGAGGAATCATGAGTTCCACGTGTGAAAGAGACCATAGAGGAGGAAAGAGAGACTCCAACCCATGGTTATTCTCTGAATGTGCCTACTGAGGCACATACAAGCATGTATGTGCCTAACCGTCACCACCCCTATGTATATGTTTTGTTTGTTTGTATTAAAGCAAAGGTGGTTGAGTTTGCTCAGCAGATAAGAGTGTCTGCTGCATAAGTCTGATGTAGCTTCATCCCCAGAATCCATGCAAAGGTAGAAGACAATGAATTACACACACTTTTTCTCTGATCTTTCCACACACACCATGAATCAAACCCTTGAAAATATACAACACGTACACACACACACACACACAAAAAACTTGAAAATAACTATAAGAGTATATGGACGATGATTGCTGAATGTTTGAAAGAGAGTTTAAATTTAATAAAGTCAGTCAGCAATAAAAATTTTAAAATAGCTATCTGATGCTTAAGGAAAAACTGCATACATAGAAGTTCCAGGTATTAAAATATAAATTTCACATCTAAAAAAAAGAACTGGTTTTCCACAAATAAAATCTCTTCAGGAAGCATCTGCACTGCCAGAATGTCTATAACTCTCAAGCTATAGGAACCAAAATAACAGGCATGTTTTACTAAGTAAATTGTAACGCTGACAATTCTTATAAAATGCCAAGTGCCTGTTTGATGCCTCTGCACATGAGGAACTCAGGATTCTATTTGTTCGTGAGGTTCAACTGCTTAATATTATGAACAGTTACTTCTAGAAAATCCTTATGTTAATGCTCATACCCCATCCCCAGGAGATACAAAACCAACACAATATGGTTGTGTTGCACTGTTCTTAAACACACATTTCAAAATTTCTCTACAAGTAAAAAGGACTGGGCGTGTGGCTCAGTTGCTAGAGCTCCTGCCTAGCATACATACATGAAGCTCTAGGTTTGATTTCTAGTTCCACATACACCAAATGGATGCTATCCACGTCTGCAATCTGAGCACTCTAGGGAGAGGGACGATCAGAAACTCAAGGTCACCCTCAGCTACACAGTAAGTTCCAGGCCAGCCTGAGATGCTACATCAAGAAAAAATACATATACAGCAAATATACAAACAGAATAAAATACTTTAATGATTTGGGTTTAGAGTTGAGATGTTAACTTCCCATGATGTCATCAGCACAGTAATGGACCTAATTTTCCTTAGCAATTCTATATGTATCAAAGTATTATACCTACTATAGGACCCTCTACCTATATGCAAAAGGAAAATACCCTCATTGGGCATTGAAATTGAAATAAAGGGTCTGGAGAGATGGCTTAGTGGTTAAGAACACTTAGTTCTATTACAGAGGATGCAAATTCAGTTCCCAACACCCACATAAGATGGCCACAACTGTGTCACTCCAGCTCTGGAGAAGCCAACAAGATCTTCTGGCCTCCTCAGGTAATTGGACATATGCACAGATATACACAATATTTAAAACAGAATCCTTCTTTACTAAAAAATGGAAATGAATAATACTTTGCATGGTGGAATTCTGCATATCACAACTAAGGTAAGTTCTTGAGGCGAACCAGTAATGCTAGTTGTGTTTCATGCTCTGATTTCCTTCAGATATACAGTTAGAGCAATCATGGTGTTCAGTCTTGATAAGAGTTTATGAGCCGTGATCAATACGGGAAATACTAAGAGTGCTGTATAAACCTGGGCTGATGGGCCTTCCTGTGGTTTTCAAATGTTCCTTAAAAATCTGAGGCAGGGGCTAGAGAAATGGCTCAGTGGGTAAGAGCATTGGCTGTTCTTCTGAAGGTCATCAGTTCAAATCCCAGCACCCACATGGTAGCTCACTGCCATCTGTAAAGAGATTGATCCTCTCTTCTGGTGTCTGAAGACAGCTACAGTGTACTTACATATAATAAATAAATAAACCTTTAAAAATCTGAGGCAGCTTTTTGAATTGAGGTCATTTTGCTTTATAACACCACCTCAAGGTGACAGTTTACAGGCCCTGACAGACAGTTGTCACCTACTTGAAAACAGCCACTATTCCCAAGTCACCATGATTTATGACCCACAGTCTCAAGTAGAGAAGGCTATGGTTCTTGTTTCTTTTGTTTGCTATTCAAGGGTTGTAGAACAGCCATTAGTAGTACGAAGAACATCACTTTAAACATGACTGTTACTGGGCCTAATTACTAAGGGAAAATCAGAACTCATTCATTACTCTGCTAAGTGAATTAAGGTTTGTTAGGAGAGATTTATAGCACCAGTCCTTGGGTGATTGCTGGTCTTCCAGAGCATATGGGTACAGGACCTGACAGTTTATTAACTGTGCTGTATCTAACAGCATGCTGCCAAGGTGTTTTTGTTAAAACAACACTGTTATTCTAAATGGATAAACAGTTTTATACCAGCAAAAGAGCATTTTAAATGTTTGTCTTCTGAAGGCAAGTACTGGGAGTCTGAGAAGAACCTCCAAACTATGAGAGCCTCCAATAACTCTTGTTTACAGTCAACGCTGGCTACTGGAAAATGTGACACTCAGAGCAAAACCTAGCACTTCTCCTGTTAACAAGCCCCACTTGTGTGTTCTAATGTTGTTCACAATAATACTCTTGGTGACTCAGCAAATGCTAAGACTCTCATGTTAAGGGTAGGAAAGACAAGTAATTTACACTTTGGGTGGAGATGGATATATGGATAAGTATGTATGTAATGTGTATATGTATATGTATGTATATGTATATGTATATATACATTGAAGAAAATAAGCAAAGTTATGAGGTCCTTTGATCTTAAAGATTCTGATTGATTCCCAATACAACTCTAAAGCATCTGATTGTATATGCATATATACATAGTTTGTCAGTGCTCAGAGAAAACAGGAGGACCTTGACTATGGCTTATCTGGTATATAATATATATATCAACTTATGTAACATTTATGTGATATGGACATCTACAAACTTAAGGCCTTTTTTTTTTTTTTTTGATTCACTGATTGACTGTACCGTCTGGGAGTCTGAGTCCTCTGAGATAAAGCTCTTATCTGATCATCTAGTTATGGAATAGGAAAAGCCAACAAATGTAATTTCTCTATAAATACACATTCTACATAAGCAAAATTTAGCATGAGAAAAGTACGGCATGCCCATTAATGATGACTAATTCTTAATAATGAATTAAAGAACACAAAGGCTTTTCCACACAAAGGTCTGTCATGCCGATAGGTATCTGATGCTATAGGGTACTACTCAGGGATCACACTGCCCTTGCATTCCTATGACTACGATGGCAGCATGCAGAGGAAGCAAGGCCAACAGGAAGTACCAGGCCCCTGTGGTACAGACTTCACTAGTCCTACAGAGCAGACATGAAATGTCACAAATGATCCACCGATAGCAAGTTTCTTGTTTGGTAGCTTGTTAATTCTCTTTTCTCATAAATCATTTTTTCCTACTTTAGATCTTTAGCAAACATGGAGCAACTGGGTATTTCCCCATATTCATGAGGAATATGTAAACTATCACCTCACTCTTTAATAGACTTGCCAACATCCCAGGCCAAGGTTTCCTACACCTAGCATGAGAGTCAGGACTGATCATCAAGTGACAGCATAGCAGGTATGTTGAGATCAGAGAACAGCTTACTAGAGTCAGAATTATCCCTCTCCCTCATGGGTCCAGGAGATTGAACTCAGGTTTGGTAGCAAACAATGTCATTTGTTAAGCTAACTCACCAAACCTCTGGAAGTATTTTAAAAATTACAGTTCAAAAATATTTTCAAATGGGGTGGGGATGGAACTTGATGGCAGAGTATTTTTCCTGAGGAAAGGTGAACCAATTATCCACACTAGGAAAAGGAGGTAATCATTTTTCCAGAAGGTTCTGGACAACAATAACATGACTTAAAAAGTAAAGGTGATACCTCACATATTGAAAATTATTTTTAAATAAGCACTCAACTTGCTAAATATATATTTTATGCCCAACCTGTCTATTTGTTTGTTATTTATCTATCATTTGTAATCTTTATCTTGGGTTGTAAGAAAAACCAATGCAGTCAAGTGAGCCTTGGTTTTGCTTGCCTCATTTATACCAGGTCAGTAAGTTGACTTCCTCCTCATCTCTTTTCCATTCACTGGTACCTCCTGACTGCACCACACACTTCTTGTCTGTCAGTACTCCTAGCAATTAGGGTGTTCTCTTTTCAGATGAGGTCTCATGGAGCCCAGGCTGGCAGTGAACTCTCTACATAACTGAGGATGGTGTTGAGCTTGTGAACCTCATGCTTCAACCTCCCGACTGTTGGGATCATAGGCAAGTGGACATCATAGCAGTTTTGAGGTGCTGAGGGATGGAACCCAGGGCTTTGAGCAGGCTAAGAAACACTCTGCAAACTGAACTGTGTATACTACTATCATGAGCCAATTATTTGTAAACAGTTGTGATCAAACATTTCAGGAGAGTAACTTAAGTGAAGGAGGATTTGTTTGGACTGGATGTTTCAGAAGTTCACACACTTGACTATACATCTAGGTCGGGAGTGTGCTTGTGAATCACATTAGCTCCACTGTGTGGAAGAAGCATTTCCTTTTAGGAAGTCAAGAAGGAGAGAGATGGAGATAGAAAATGAAGCAAACAAGAGTCCCAACTACATAAGTATACCTAAGCACGATTTACTTCCTGTAGCAATGCTTGGCTCCTAAAACTTCTAGAACCTTCCAACATAGCACAAACAGCTTGTGACCGAGGGTACAACACATCTGGCATCATGGGAAACATAGACTATCGAAACCAAAACACTAATTTGCCTTCTTCTGGAGATATGACACAGTCAACCCAATTCTACTTTGCTAAGCAATTTCTTCATTTTTACTATTTATTTTTATTTTCAATTATATCTAAGTGTATGTGTTTGGGTGGAGAAGTGAGTGCATGTGTCGAGTCCATGTCTACTGAGGCTAGATGAGGGCTTTGGATTGAGCTGAAGTTACAGGTAGTCATAAGCTACATGATGTGTTTGCTGGTAACCAGATAGAATCAGGCAAGAGCAGTAAGTGCTCCTAACCGGTGAGACATCTCTTCAGCTCTCATTATATTGTTTCTTTCTGTTTTTATCTCTGCTGTTCTCTCTGACTCAAAGTTTGGTCCATTTTTTCTTTATTTGTTAAATGTCTGACATTAAATTCTCTATAATTTCAGTAGTTG
Organism: Apodemus sylvaticus; assembly: GCF_947179515.1. Taxonomy (NCBI): domain Eukaryota; kingdom Metazoa; phylum Chordata; class Mammalia; order Rodentia; family Muridae; genus Apodemus; species Apodemus sylvaticus. Next base: position 37,332,684 of record NC_067493.1, on the reverse strand, counting down.
TTATGGTACCAGAAGATGCTTTACAATCTGCAACAGGAGGAAAAGAACTCTAAAGATGAAACAGAGGCACTTTTGTCTTTGGAGTAATCTAATACTTCTTAACAGGTGAGGCCTGCTCACCATGAGGGAAATCATGTATAGTTCCAGAAATCTAACAAACTACCCATGGTTAGTAAGACCATGAGACGTAATATAACCTGTTACTACCACTCTCCTAAATCAATATAATTCCTAACTGTGTTCTAATTCTTATCCTTAAACACAAGGATACGTGTAGTTCCCACCTCTCATCAAAAGCTTCTTTTTGAAGCAGATGGAAATTATTTGAGAAATCTACAACCAGTCAAAATACAAAAAATACCCGTTCCCACAATTACTGTATACATCTCTGAAACAACTGCTGAGTCTAAGTCTCAGCAACACCAAGGAAGAGGGGCAGAAAGACTGTAATATCTAGAGAACCAAGGTGTCTGTTCCAAGATTATGAATTCTGAATATTCCAGGGAGGCTGCACCCATGATGCCTCAGCAGTATGGTTGCTGAACTAAGACCCAAACAAATCCAACACCAATTTACATACCAGCAGAGATGGGGAATTCTCACAGGGACCCACCTCTAAATGAATGGCTACAACCAATTAAAAATTGCTGAGAGGCATGAGGAGGAGGAGGGAAGAGGATAGAAGAGGGGACGGGAGAGGAGGAGAGGGGAGGGGAGGGGAAGGGAGAGGAGGAGAGGAGAGGGGAGGGGAGGAGAGGAAAGGAGTGGAGAGGGGAGGGGAGGGGAGGGGAGGAGAGGGGAGGAGAGGGGAGGGGAGGGGAGGAGAGGAGAGTAGAGGGGAGGGGAGGGAAGGAGAGGAGGGGAGAGGGGAGGAGAGAGGAGAGGAGAGGAGAGGAGGGGGGAGGGGAGGAGAGAGGAGAGGAGAGGGGAGGGAGGGGAGGGGAGGAGAGGGGAAGGAGGAGAGGGGAGGGGAGAGGAGAGGACACTTGTGAAACTAAAGCTTTCCCAAGGGATAGGCTCCCTAATTGGTTATCCAATAACAAAAGATCTGCCCTAAAAACATACACATTGGAGGAAACAATGCTAAATGGTTTCAGCAGATATTTATATATCTATTTGTTCTAATATAAAAACACAAATAATAATTCAAGAAAAAGGAGCCATGAATTTGAGACAAAATGGTTGGAGAGAGATATAGAACGGTTTGGAGGGAGGATGGAAATTATACAGTAACACAATTTAAAATAAAAATGAAAACAAAGAAATCTAAAAAGCTAAAGTAATACATTTAATAATACATTTATAATAAAAAATTAAAAAAGCAAAGAAATACACAAATTATAACAAATGACCATAGACTTTCCAAGGGTCTATATTAAAAAAAATAAGAATGACATATGGTCACAATGCTGCAGTATGTACCTGCGCCCAGAACTATCCTCACAATTTGAATAATATACAGAAAAACAGTAACTACACACACTCCATCTTAAGAAGGGTGATGCTGTACAACCCTGTCACCTGTAGTATGAGTCATAGGTATCTGTGGGCTGTTTTCCTAGAAAACTGAGAGAGTGACAATTAGCAAGCCAGAAATGTAAGAGAAATCACTAGAGTCAGAGAAGAGATCCCAGGTATGAGGCTGGTGTCCTAAGACACCCCAGACTGCACAGAGGCTGAAGGTCATTCAGAGGGACAGGCATGATGTTTGTCCCTGATCTAAGAGGGTTTTAAGTCCCTTTCACTGAGCTTAAGCTCAGTCTGGGAAGCAAATCTCCTAACTACAGGTGCAGGGGCTCCAGCACTTACACAGCTTCAGAGCCTTTGAAAGATGGATCGGGAGGTAAAGTGTTCTCCACAAAAGCATGAAGCATATAAATAACCAGTTTGGATAGAAAATGTCTATAATGCCAGTGCCAGGAAGGCAGAGATGGTAGGATCCCTGGGAGCTCAATAACCAGCCAGCCCAGCAGGCTTCTTGGTGAGTTCCAGGTTCAGTGAGAGACCCAGTCTGAAGAAGGGTTCTCTCTCCTGACTGTGATCACCTCTCCCAAGAACACTTGCTTTTGGCATCATGGAGGAATGCCTGCAACTTACAACCAATGTCTTAAAACCTGAATTACTAAACAGTTCTGAACTGGCAACCCAAACTTCAGACATGTCAAGTGGTCTTGGCATGCTTTAAAACCCTGGAGGGAGAAAACAGATAAGAAACATTAACAGATTAAAGGGAACGACTCTTGTGCCTGGACAGCCCAGAGAAGAGGTCATTCCAACAACACCATCACCAGGTGATGCACCTAAGCACCTGTGTCTAATGTCCATACACAGTGGGTGACACGCATCTGATCGGACAGAGTTGAGGCCTTCCTGAAAGCTATGGGAATGGACATAAAATGCTTCTATACTCTGGATACAAATGGCAAAGCTCTACTTTCATTTGGTTTCATTTGTAAGTGGTGCCCTCAGTCACAACACTGCATAGTCACCTGACACCAAATTTATCTACTCATTTGTTGTGTGAAAAACAAATAGAGGGTGGAAAGATAACTCCGTGGTTATGGCTCATGAATACTGCTTGTGCTGTGGATGCCAGCTCAGTTCTTAGCACCTACAGCAGGAGTCCAGTTCCAGGAATCTGACTCCCTCTTCTGGGTTCTGTAGGCACTGACACTGCTGTATACATATTTACCCACAAAGGCACACACATTCACATAATTAAAAACAATGAAAATACCTTCAAAGAAAATCTCAAAGGTACATTTTATTGCTTATGATTAACAGTTCTATTCTGTGCACATTAATTACGTCATTTTGTTGAAGATTCACAAGTCTATTAGGTGGGTGGGGAAGTAGAAACAGATATATCAAATACCCTGCCCAAGGTCACACAGCTAGTAACACGAATCATGCTGCTTTGGACTTCATTACACATTATTCAGAGTGAAATTTTGAGTACATGTCTCAGAAGGAAAGAGATCCAGAACTGTTTAAATCAAAACAGAAAATGTATTCAGTGAGCTGACGTTTAAAAAACAAAAAGAAAACCCTATACACACTCCAACAAGTTTCAGTACGCTTGCCAAAAAAGGAAAGAAAAACCCAGCAAATTGATTCCAAGTCGCCTATAATTTCATTTATATTTAGAATGTGAGCTGGGGGTGTGTATGCAATGAGAGAGAAGGAGTGTGTGTGTGTGTGTGTGTATGTGTGTGTGTGTATGTGTAACACTCACGGTATTCAAAGCCTCCCCCAAACGTGTAAAGTTTGTTCCAATCCTTCTCTATTTTGCCTTCTTTGAGAATCCTTTGCAATATGCTTATGTAAATAGTGCTCTTCACTGCTGTTCCCATCTCTCAAATCTTCTGCATAGATTGGAAAACCGACAGACCTAAGCAGACATCTTTGGAACACAAAACCAGGAAGACATAAACAAATATAACCAGATCAAAAACAAAGGCTTCTTCAAAGTCCTTCAGCAAAACGAGACAGACACAATGGAAGAACCGAGACAAATATAAGCACTCTTGGATTTGCCCAATAATGGGTAACAACACACACATCACCTGCACGCATAGACTCCATGATGCATGGATTACAGTATCTGTTTCATGAACAAGCAAAACTTCTGGGTTTTCACCTTAGTTTACTAAAATCTCTACTACAGGACAGGGGAGGAAATGGAAGATCCCAGAGTGAGGAGGGATACTGACAAGGGAGAGTGTTTAAATAAAAACAGTTCTTCCTTGTTAAACTCCAAAGGTAGTGGAACTTAACCAAACCTGACAGCTCATGATTTAATGATAAGAATTAGCTCATCTGCAGTGATTTCCACATTTCAAAGAGTTGTCAAAGTCAATTAATGAGAAAAAAAATCAGTATGGGAATCAACCTGATACTGACTCACCTTCCTTACAAACTCAGTGCGAGCCATTCTCACATACAGATCATGAGCACAATGTAAACAGTGTGTCTCAGGTGGGGGACGAGGGGGCCATCTCAGAATCTGTAAATACATTATCTCCACTGTAAAGCAAGAGACTCACCAATGTGGAGCTCCCTCCCTGAGGTCCAGGACTACATGTGATACTGTTGGACTGACACTGGAAGCAGAGCCCGGTTTTGATGAGGGCTTGGCAACTCCACTAAGGATTTTGCAGGGTGATAACGGAACAATGCGGTCTTGGAAACACATTCTGCGGAGGGGCATTTTTATCATAGCTGAGAGCAGAACGGACATCTGGTACTCATCTTCTCCATGTACTCTAATAACACGGCAGTGCTTGAGATAAGCAAAAGTAAGTCGATTCTACCAAAGCAACTTTAACAAAATGAATGTTTTAAAAGCTAACCAAAGTTGTCCCAGCATTAAAAAAAAACACACTTCCAAATCCTAATCAGGGATTCCCTAGTTATTAAATGTATCATTAGATAATAAAAGCATTCCAAGAACTCAGGAAGGAAAGAGCAAAATAAGATTCTTGAAATGACACTCTTCCTTCAGGGTGATCACACTGACAATATAAATGGCAACAGAATGCTCTGGCTGTAAGGGAAGGTGGGGAAGGTGGTGGATTTGGCTTTATTTCAGAAAGGGAGGTGGGGTGAGGATAGTGAACACGAAGAACGGGCACCACAGCCTGCAGATCTTACTTCCAGCATTGCAACCCACACCCAGCCTGGTGTGAAGAGATGGCAGATGGGACAACGTCTGTTCTTTCAACTGCCGAAGCAAGACACTGAGCGTATCCTGCTCCTTCTGTAAGCATGAATATTCAGGCCCACTCCACAGAACCACCATCAGTGTACTAACTGGATGATGCACGGCCAGAGCCGTCCTTAGCATTCTCCTTGGATTATAGATTGAGACCAAGTTAGTGGGGCCAGGGAAGGGTGCCTTTTGTGTTAAACTTAGGAAAGATTCACTGAAATGATGCTGATTTTCATAATTCAACCAGAAATGCAGTCAGAGAAACGAGTCACAATAAGACTGATTAGCAATGTTAAGAGGACAACATTAAAAGCAGCTGAACTGAATTGGTATGTATTGGCCATGTTTTGTAGCATGTGTTCTCTCTTGGGTATTATATAATATCAAGTGTTACTTCAGAATACAATCAGGTTCCTGTAAGTACTAAAATACACACTGCTATGCTATCTTGTGTAAATAATGGTGGTTTGTAATTCTTCCTCATTTATACTTTGAAAAGGAATACTGAACCCACAAAGGATAATTTTGTTATAAAAATTTAATGAAGCAACCATTTCTCTGTCTTTGAATGAAAGAGAGCATCATAATCCCAGAAAAATATTTCCTCCATCCCTTGCCCTCCCCTGAGAACAGCGTGAAAGGACCAGAACACAGATGATGCATCTGTATTTTCCAAACTGTGGAGTGTGGTGATTTCTGGTTTAAAAGCTAGATACAACTACCAACCAAATACAAGGGAAACATTATTGGAATGCTACCTCCCCTCACAATGAAATAACAGAAACAGAAAAGCAAGTCGCTGTGCCCACAGAAGCTTTTTGGAGTGCTCCAAAGAAGTCAAGTAACTCCATATGTCATCTGACATCCAGCAATTATGGAATTGGGCTGGCAAGGGCAATCCTATCTCGCCATATCTCCGAAATGTGCTAGGTGCCCCACCGAGGCAGGTGCCTCCTGATCCTTAAGGCCCAACAGGTTAAACCCTTCAGAAATAAGACAATCCTCAGTGAAAGGGCAGAAATCAGTGAGCTCGTTAGGACCAAGGGGGAATCCTTGGGTGCCATTTTTTCACACTGTAACAGGGATTTGTTATAAGATCGAGCTGATGGTAAGAGGAGGCGTGCAGGTGGAAGTGGAGATGGACTTACGAAGTATCCTGTCCCCAAGCTGGAAGGAGCTGAACTCTGCAAAGGAAGCACAGGGACAGAGCAGAAACGTCAGTGGCCATCTTTAACACGTTCCCTTCCGCACAGCTCATTACCAGCCCTTTGTGAGGATTTCATCACACAGCATATGCCTGAGCATGAGACCCCCTTGTCATCTGGTGCTGATACACACACTGTGCGGCTTGATTTTCCCCTTTATATCTCTCAGCGACTCAGAGATGCTAACGTGCTATTTACTAGATTCTGAGCTTCTGCGGTGGACGTAATTGCCAATTTATTTGACAGGCAGCTGGGTAATGAATTAATGATGGCATTTCGCCCTGCACTGAGACTAAACAGGCACGAGGCAGCCTGCCTCCCCGACTCCCTGACATTCAAGGCCTGGGTCTCAAGCTATTTGGTTTTGTGGCCGCAGAGAGGCAGGCAAGAGGAAAAAAACCCAGACTGACTTGAAAATAAAAAGCCCAATGGGTTTGGATGACTTTTTGGTATATGACCTACTTGCCAGTTTATTCCCCGAAGGCTTCGGTTTAGCACACACTTGGCACTGTGCAAAAATTAGACATTTTGTAAACATAATTAGTTGACTAAAATGCAACGAATCCGTGAGCAGAGGGAAGCAGTTTTTCTCTCAATAATATCAATTCAGACTGCCACAGTTCTCACACAGTGAACCAACTGTAAAATCAATAATTCCAAACTGAACTCAGGGTATCAAGTGCTAAGAAAAAAAAAAGTCAGAGTATGAATACAAAATTCATTTGTATATGTTTTTATTACTATACATTTATGTATGTGTATACGTATGTATGTATGCATTTATTCCTATATTAGTTTATGTGTACTATGTGTGTACAGTTGCCCTAAGGAGAAAAGAACCTGTAAAGACAATTGTGGGCTCCTAAGGAGAATGCTAGGATCCAAACTTTTTGGGGAGTAGTAAGTACTCTCAACCAATGGGTCATCCCCCCATATCAAGACATGTTCTCATGCAGTCAAGGTTACCCCCAATTCCAAAGGAATGCATCACAACACTCATTTATGTAATGTTAGTAATCAAAATGAAGGGTTTTCTGTATGCTAGGAACCAACTAATCTATTTGACCAGCTCTCCACCCAGTTTTCAGATAAGGTCTCTGAAATCTAGGCTAGCCTCTGACTCTCTGTGTAGCTGAGGCCAGCCTTGATCCTCTTGAGTCCCTCTCCTGGGTGTTGGGAAGGCAGAAGTATAACACCGCCCCTGGTTTAAACAATGTCAGGGCCTCAGGCGAGCCAGGCAAGCCCTCTGCCTGTGAATCTGCAGGTCTAGGCCTGCATCACTTTTGTTTATATGCTTTCTCTAAAACCTGTCCTAAGAAATTGTTTTGTCATCCTCTTTGTGAGCAAGGGAGGCACTGAATAAGCTGGAAAGGAAAATAACCTGGAGCAGAGTCAGTCTTTAACTTCTAGTTCAGCAGCTCTGTGGCGGGGCTGCCAAACCTCCACAGTGAGAGGCCTGATCGCCACCCTGATTCAAGAGCCATCAACGTTCGCTGGTCTACTTCCACAGCCAAGCTCCTAGTCTTTAAACAACAGGCAGGAGGGGAACATGTGCCTATTCATCATGTCCTGCACACAAGATGCACTGCAGAATGCAGGTCGAAGTGATATATAAATACGTGGATGATTTGAGGGAGAAGACACTAAGGATAATTTGACATCTCTGTAACCACAACAGATAGGATTTCTGTTGACTGAACAGAGAAGGTGTGTGAGTGACTCTTCTTATTACTGTGGCCAGCCACCTGACAAAAATCAACTTAAAGTAGGGAGGATTTATTTTGGATCTCTGTTTGAGGATAAAGTTTATCATAGTGAGGCCAGCTTGTCAGAAGGCCCTAATCACACTGCATCAACAGTCTGGAAGTAGAGATTAAACAGGAAGTATAGGCAACCTATAAAACTCCAAGGCAGGCCCTTAGTGAGTCTCTTCCTTTAGAGCAACCTCCTAAAGGTTCTGTGATTGCCTACAACTGCACTATTAGCCTTAGACTAATTGTTCAAACACATGGGCCTGACCTAGAAGAAAAGTATACAACTGTCTGGCCATCTCTACATCAAACAAAAATAGCATGCTTCAGAGCATTCCTACAGAAAAAATTCCCCATCTTGTTCTTTCCTACAAGCTCAGAGGGCTAAAGCATAAGGTAAGTTATATTGGGTATGTGGTCTGTGCTTATAATAAACCTTGCTGAAAGGCTAAATAGCTCTATGTGGACTGGAGTTCAGTTCTCACCTCCCACATCAGGTGAGTTACAGGTTCAAAACCACCTGTAACTCAAGTTCTAGTGGATCCAATACCCCTTCTGGTTTCCCAGGGTACCTGTATACCTATCACACACACACACACACACACACACACACACACAGACTCACTCACATACACACACACCACAAAACAACCAACAAACAACAAAAACCTTTCTGTATTCTTGATTCTATAAGCAGGAAATGGAGAAAGCTTTCAATCCACTCACCGTAGTCATGGAGACTGCTTATAGCAGTGGCTGACCATGTGACAATGTCACCTAATTTCTGCACCCCTAGTCCTTGTTACAGCAGGCAAAGGTGGAAGACAAGTTAGCTTTCTACCAGCCCAGAGTCCTGCCTCTAGGAAACAAACTCATTGTAGGATGAATGACAGCGAAGCAGGGGGATTTGTTGATTTCATTCACCCTGCTTGCTGAAAATGTTTCATCCCAGAAGGAGAAGGATCACTCCAAACGGAGCTTCCCACCCCCTCCGCGCCTATCATCGTATTGTATACCAAAGCAAATTACATCCTTGAGGTCTAAGCAAGCTCTGATATGCTCATTTTGCATATATATTGTGCATTACTTGGGGAGCGGGTGGAGAGGAGGGCTTTGTTGTGCATGTTTGCTCTGGCCATTGTTTATGCAGGTCTGACTGAATGAGGGAACAGTGAGTATCATTTCAATTTCTGATGTCAACATCAAATTACTTATTTAATTTCATGCCTGGTGAAGCATTGTATAGCTACACGCGGAATCATTTCAGTTCATTTGTTATGCTGTGCTTTCGCAGCGATTGGCTTGCCTTCCAACTGACAGCTTTAATTACGACATGAATTTGATTGCACTGCTGAGGAATTAACATAATGCAACAAAGCATTTAAGCACCCTGCCTTATCACCCAGCTTCCGCACACATGGGTACACACACACACTGATAGACACAGAAAACAAGAGATGCTAGAATCTCCTGTCTATTAAAGGCATACTGGAATCTGCTTCAGTCTGTAGACACACACATGTACAATCTTAGCATCAGAGGCTATCCACAATTGAGAATGCATGGAGCATACCATTTCAATAATATTTTTATCATTTTGATTATGCATTTTTGTATTTATGAAAAGCAGAGCCTCTTGTATCCCAAGTTGACCTGGCAATTTTTGCTATAGCTGAGTACCTTAAAATTTCTTAAATTCTCTCTACCTAAGGAGAGGTATTCAGTGCCTATAGAGGACAGGAAAAGGCATCAGATTTATTGCAGCTAGAGTTACAGGTGGTTGTGAGCTACCTAACGGAGGTGCTGGGAATGTACCTGGGTGCTCTGCAAGGGTACCAAGTGCTCTTAACCACTGGGAGACATCTCAAAGCCGCCTAGAACTTCTTTTGCTCATTTGAGTATGTACATGCTTGCCCCTGTGTGTGTGTGTGTGTACATCAGAAGTGTACATGATGTAGGCACTGGAGAACCAAACCCAGGTCCCCATGCTTACATGAAAAACAATTTATGGTCTGAGCAATTTTTCAACCCATATTAACTTTAATTTGCACGCGCGCGCGCGCGCACACACACACACACACACACACACACACACACACACACCATGTCTGGTCCCCTCAGATACCAGAAGAGGGCATTAGATGCCCTGGAACTAGAGCTGCAGAAGGTTCTAAACCACCATGTGGGTGTTAGAAACTGAACCCAGGTCCTCTGTAAGTGCTCTTAACCACCGCTCTGGAGTTACCAAAGAGAAAGGAGCTTCACTTGGGGATGTGCCTCCATGGGATCCAGCTGTGGGGCATTTTCTCAATTAGCAATCAAGCAGGGAGGGCCCCTTGTGGGTGGTGCCATCTCTGGGCTGGTATTCTTGGGTTCTATGAGAGAGCAGCTTGAGCAAGCCAGGGGAAGCAAGCCAGTAAGAAACATCCCTCCATGGCCTCTGCATCAGCTCCTGCTTCCTGACCTGCTTGAGTTCCAGTCCTGACTTCCTTTAGTGATAAACAGCTGTGTGGAAGTGTAAGCTGAATAAACCCTTTCCTCCCCAACTTGCTTTAGTCATGATGTTTGTGCAGGAATAGAAACCCTGACTAAGACACCCTCTTTTTTTAAGGGATGAGGCCCCTGGCACTAAGCAATTGTGCTTTCTAGGCTGGATAGAAAACTTTCAGAAAACAACACCATCACCCTTTTTCAACCAAATATTAAGAGTTCACTTTGCCTCCCTCCCTTTTCCTCCACTGCCACATTTCTCCTCACCACATGACAGCCCCTGTTCATTGAAGCTGAAACATATGAACAAAAACAATGCCTAGCAGACAGACTTCTCTCTGTCCAATGCTATATTTGCAAGGTTCTGGCTGTAGTTACAGACAAACAGGGAGTAGAAGCTGGTACTGTTACTTTCCCAGGGAAAAGAAGATGATCCTGTGCTAAAGAATCTGTAACTCGTCAGGTCGATTTAGACGCAAAGGCCAGTACTCCCAGCACTCTGGAGACAGAAGCAGGTGGATCTCTGTGAATTCTAGGACAGCCAGGGATACATAAAGAGACTCTGTCTCAAAACCAAAAGAAAACAAAATATTCTCTGACTCCAAATGTTTGGACTTCCTGATTATGGAAGGCGAGAATATTACAGACCAGCTTCACGTCATAGTGGGATAATTTTAGTTCCTCAGAAAGCAACTCACTGTCAGTCTCTGTATGACCTAGCATCATTGTGTCCTTATGACTGTGGATACCTCCCAAGTGTATCCTTACCAAACTGTCAACTTCTCTCAATCAAAAAGCTAAGAACATTGCTGACTCCTCTAACTCTTTCCCCACACTTGCTGTAACCTGTGATCCACAGCAATGGATTCAGAATGTGCCTTCATTCATGGCTTTGTTCTTTAACTGCAAAATGTGTAACCGTGTTGGCACATGGTGTTGACAGTGTCCTGAACCTGTCCTCCTAGGACATGGACACTCATGTTTCACTGGAGAATAAAGACTCTCCCATTCCCTTAGGGGAAAGAGTTGTGTCTTTCTCCATCAACACTAACACATCTGTGTGAAGCTCTGCCTTCTTGCCACTGGCCATCTATGGTCAGTCTCAGTTCCAACATAAATCTTAGCTGAAATTATTTGAAAATATGAATCATTTTCCAAGTCAGAAATTACATAAGTGCCTCTCAAACTTCCAAACCACAGAAAACAATTGTGCTACAAAAAACGTTAGGAAATGCGGTTCCATGGCTTGAAATGTGCTGGGGTAATAGAAGGCTCTCTGCCTTAAGCTGTTGTAGGAGATCAGAAAGACACCAGCACTTAGAACAGGGCACATGTGCCAATACCCAACCCAACAACTCCACAGAAACATTCAATGATGTGAATTTTAGTTTTCTATTATTTCCCTAAGCAAGTTTTTATACCGATTTCTTTGCTCACATGTGTGTATCTACTTGTGTGGAGACATGGATGGGCCACAGCTTTGTGAAGAAAATAAGACCACTTTCAGGAGTACATTTTCCCCTTCCACCATGTGGGTTCTGGGAACTGAACTCAGCTAAACTCACATTTACTCTCTTCCCCAAGGTGATTTCTAATGACAAGAAGAAGGTAGCTACCTTTTTTTTTTTTTTTGGTCTGAAAATTCAAGAGACATTCTTGTTGGAATTCGACAGCAAAAGTTTCCAAGACCTGAGACAAAAAGCTGACTCTAACTCAGATTTGAAGAACTATGTCAGCCACTGTTAATAAAATATTTGAGGTAAGCCTGGGCTACACGATGTTGTAGTGATTATACAAAACTACTCACTGGGCAAAGCCATAACTACAAGTTCAGCTCTATTCCAATTGCAAGTATCACCACACCTGGGTTTGTTGAGGACCTTCCACAGAAGGATGCTCAAGAAGAGGCATGGGACCCACCATCACCAGGGTATTCAGGTGCTTCTCTCAGTTATTTGTGTGTAACTCTGCCCTAAGTGACTTCAGAGAAGTACATCAGCTGAGAAAGACTAGGGAGGAGAGTTCCATCTATGTGGCCTTGGAGTAGCCAGCATCCATGTTGGACACAGACCATCCAGTGTGGACACTTGATGTCCATCATAACCCCTTGTTCATTGCTCTGTAAGCAAGGTCAATAAACTCCTTGGTTCCCCAGAGAAAACTTGGGTGGTATTATATCTTGGTTTCTAGCTGGGACCTTTGGAGGAGAGACAGATTTGTTTTGGTTTGGTTTTTGATTTTTGTCTTCCCTAGAAAAGAAATTTTAGGAACAGAGGTAATGGCCTATGCCTATGACAATAGCACTTGAGACACATAGGTAGGCAGATCAATGGTTTAAGGCCAATTTGGTCTAAATACTGAGTTCTAGGCCAACCAAGTTAACACGGTAAGGCACTGTCTCTAAATAAATAAATAAATAAATAAATAAATAAATAAATAAATAAAGGAAAAACAAAACAAGAAAAGTCCTCCCTCATTAAAAAAAACAAAAAACAAAAAACAAAAAACCAGCCGGGCCGTGGTGGCGCACACCTTTAATCCCAGCACTTGGGAGGCAGAGGCAGGCGGATTTCTGAGTTCAAGGCCAGCCTGGTCTACAGAGTGAGTTCCAGGACAGCCGGGACTACACAGAGAAACTCTGTCTCGAAAAAACCAAAAAAAAAAAAAAAAAACCAAAAACAAAACAAAACACCTGTGTATTAAATAAATAATATGGGAAAAGGAAGGATAAAACAAGAAAAGTTCTCTCTCATCAAAAAAAAAAAAAAATCAGCTATGTATTTATATCCATAGAATGAAATGACAGATTTAAATTTCTTTTTCCTTTAAAGAAGGATCAGGTTTCCTTCACTTCAAAACCATGTGTGTGGCTCAGTTGGTAGAGTGCTAGCCTAGAATTCATGACACTACCCTCAGAAAATCAGTTACAAAAATCTAACATGGGCTATATAAGACCCTCTCAAAACAAAACCAAAACCAAAACAAACAACACCCTTTCGCAAACCAAAATGATCTCTGCAATATCTAATATATACATGTTTAGCGGGAAAAAAAAAAACAACAAAAACAAAAAAAGTCCACTCTTTAAATGAATAGAGCTTTGCTTTTATTTCTCTAAAATTCAGCGATTAATTCACATTTCCAATGAAGGGGGTAAAAGAGAAGACTGGGGTGGGGTTGGTGAGGAGAAGGAGGAGGGTCTTGTCATCCTGCTGGGTAGAGGAGGGTGGGAGAATCTGCTTTTCTGCTATCAGATCACGGTCACAGCTATATCTGCAAATTATCTTGTTACAACATTACTCTGAAAAGGACAGTCTCCTTAGGCCTCCTCAGGAGTGCAACCTGCCTCTGTCTCCAGCCACCCACAGGCCATGAGACAGTAACAGGACACACAGTTGAAGCACAGTTTCCAGGAGGGAGGAAGCTACCCTTAAGAGTACACCTTCATTAAAGACATCTTCTTGTCTCCTCTCTGCTTCTGCCCTGCCTTTTCCTACGTCCCTGTCACTAAGCAGCCTTCAAAGCTGCTCATTAAACTCATGAAGTTAACATTTCTGTTTTAACAGCTTACCGACAACAGGGGATTTCAAAATTGATTATCCAGACTGGCTTTAGCTCCACAGCTACTTTGACAATGCAACAAAATTGATTATCCATCTGTGGTGGTTTAAATGGGAAATATTCCCCCACAGGCGCTGGCACCCCAGGTGGTGGTGCTGTTTGGGGAGCTTTTTGAGGCATGGCTCTGTGAGGGAAGCACTGGCCATGGTCCTTGAGGGCCTCTTCCTAATTCCAGTTACTGAGTACTCAGACCCACTCCAAGTGCCACGCCTCCCCGACATGATGGATGGACTGCTATCCCTATGGAGTTGTAAGTCCACATAAACCCTTCATTCTATAAACTGCCGTGGTCATGGCATTTTATCACAACAACTGAAAATAACTAATACACCGTCTAAAATAGATTTGTGCCATCTAGTACAGATCCCCACAGAAGACAACACTACTTTTCAAGGTTCCCAATACAAGAAGAATTCATGCCCAGGTAAGAATGCACATTTAGCCTATGAGCACCTTTAATCTGAATACACACACACACACACACACACTTTACATATGGCATCCTGTCTTCTAAACCTAATGCTATGCTGTTATCTCCTGAGCATGAACAATGACCACAGCCAGGAAAGACATAAATATCAAAGTTCCATGGGAGGAGCACAAAGAAAGTTCATTCATAGATTTTTCTGTACGTTGAAGATCTGCTATTGTTATCTTTAAATAAAGGCATAAGGGGTATTTGTAGCACATGAGTATAGGTGCCTGAAGAGTTGGCAAGGCAACTCGGGGACCTCGGAGCCACCAGACGTGAGTGTTGGGGGCGTGGAGGGGGTCCTCTGGAAGAACAGAAAGGGCTCTTACATGTGCCTGTTTTTTAGGTTTGTGTGTTTTATTTTAATGTCAATGAAAACAACAGAAAGTCCACAGTTGGAGAGGAAATAAGATACAAACAGACCAAGGCACAGAAAATACTTTTACCAGGCAAAGTCCACTAAATATGGCACAACCGTATGGAACGCCGTTTCAGCCTAGCGAAGTCCCATGCCAAGTACTACACAAAGTGACCATGGTGGCAAATGGTGCTCGGGAACTGGAGGTGGGAAAACTGGAAGTTCAAGGCCGTCCTTCAATATAGGACAAGTTCAGGACTAGCCTGGACTACTCAGTCTCAAAAACTATGCATGGAGTAACAACCTGAACACATCTGCAGCCCCTGCCTGTTCTCCCCCCTCACAGTCTCATCCAAGCTCCCTTAGTCTTAGAGGTTTCTCCTGCATCCACTACCACCTTCATACAATAAGCAAAGGCAACATTTTAAGGTCCATGTAACCACTAACATTCAGGGCCACACTGTGTTTTGTAAAGCTACTCCGTTTTGGAATAATTGAACGTCAAGTATTCCTAAACATTGCTTTCCTGAAATGAAGTAAGCCAATCCTCTAGAGTCTGTCTCCCCACCACATAGCTCATCGAGATAGAAACACCAACTATGGACTATCCACAGACACATGTCACACCGCTGCAAGCTGTTAGACAGGATCTCCAATCTCACGTGGGCCAAAACTCTCCTTAGAGACCACGCCATGCGGCTATCTGCCTGTCTGTGATGTCATAAGTAAATCTCTTACCACCAAAACAACATGCTCTATGTCCCCCTTGTACCAAAAACTGAAAAGCTTTAAGCAATTATTTTCACATCTTAAAATGAGTTTTAAATAACAGGCTATCATGAGTTGAAAAGTATCTACCACTGTTCCCATACTCAATATTCATCCCAGAACTTCAGAATAGGACTTGGGATGATTAATTTCTGTGTCAAACCTGACCAGGTAATGAATGGGGGTGGGGAGGGGCCAGATATTTGATCAGACATTATTAAACTGCCAAGACGAGTTTCAGATTTAGATCTATAGAACGTTCAGGAAAGCAGACTGCATGTCCTAAGGTAGACGGACTGCATTCAGTTTAAGTACCTAGTCCTAAGGAAAATGCAGGCCTGACCCTGCAGGAAGGAAGGAATTCCTCTTGAATACATTTTAGCCAGGGTATATCATTTTCAATTGATTTCAGAAGTAAGGAAACTTTCTGAGTTTGACACATGCCAACTTTCCAAGGGCCCTGATCACCAGCTGTAGATCTTAAGGCTTCTCTATTTCTATTTTTTGAGTAAACTTATTCTGTATGAGAAAAAAAAAATGTTTGCTGGTACCAGTCTTGTTGCATCTGAGTCTCTAGGGGAATGCCAATTAATAAATGATCCTCTCTGAATACAGGATCTCTGTGCTATTTGTAACAGATGCTTATGATCTGTTATCCCAGGATTTGTTCCATTTACTTAAATTTTCAAGTTCGACCCCAAGTTTTGACAACTTCCTCAATTATAAAATTTTGTATAAATCAGAAGCAATATTTCCCCCTTGAATAATTCCTCATGAATATTTATATATTCAGTTATTTCCGTTAACTTTCTCCTTGGTGACTAATCTAAATAAGTTATGATGTCTCCTTGATGGACATCCCCACTGGCCACATGGTTGGGGGAATACTTAATATAGAAAACCCAAGCCCACTGGGTTGGTTAAGCTTTACCCATGGGTCAAATCTTCTGACTACATCAATTTTGAGTTTGTTTAGTTGCTTTTTTCCCCCTTATTCTTTTTTGCCTACTGAATTTAAAACAAAAAACAAAAAAAAAAAAAAACGGCAAAGCTAGAACAATAGGATGATGTCTTCATAAGCATCCCTTGAGGCCAAGTTTCCATTGTCTAAGTATCTACCAATACCACCATATGACTGTGAAAGACTGGAGGGAATTTTTATCTCATTTAAAAACTCTGTAGTGAGTATTGCTGACTAATAGGGACCAAATATACTCCACGACTAATGATACTAGAAAGAAAAACAAAAAAGAACAATATGCAAGGAGCTGTTTTTGGAGAGGGGCACAACCAGGCAACAGGTGTGTAACAGACATTATCTGAGAGAAGAAAGGTTAAGTTCCACTGGGGTCTAGGAGCGTGGCTCAGTGGGGAGAATGTCTGTCTATCATAAACAAAGCTCTGAGTTCCAACAAACACAGTATAAACCAGCCATGAAGACACAACACTGGTATCATAGAACTGGGGATGTAGAAGAAGGAAGATCAGGAGTTCAAGGTCATCCTTGGCTAGCCTGGGCTTTAAAGAACAATCCTCCCAGATAGTGCAGACGTTTCTACATGCACTACTGGGTGACCCAGTTGGAGCCCACGAGGGTACCAGAGTTGAGAAGATAGAGGTAATAATGTGAGAAAACAAGATGGTTGGAGTTCATAATCTGAAGATGGAAGAGGAGAAAAGTTCACAGGAATAGATGTAGCCAGCCTTTTGACACCACCCTGGAAGTTCCTGTTCAAGAAACATGAAACTGAGTTAAAGACACACACACACACACACACACACACACACACACACACACACACACACACACGCTTTAAATTAAAACTTTAAAATGGATTTTGTGTAGAGCTATTTTCATAGCATTCCACTTCCAAACATTGTCTACAGAACACAGACTGAGTACACCAGTGTGGAGGTCTCCCTATGTAACATATGTGGAGATTATTACTCTAGATGAGTTAATCAGCCTCCAGGAAGCATCAAGAATGGCTTCCCAGCACAGCCAGGTAGGAAATCCCCCACATTCCAATCAACTCGAGGGGAAAATCCTTTCACTCTAACATGATATAGTCAGCACATTCTCTCTGAAGAGAATTACCTGTGGACCCGCTTCTGGTGCCACACAGAAAGCCCAGAAGGAAAGCTCATAAGGATGAAACTATTTTAAAGTTACAACAGTGGTCAGAATAAGGTCCTATGGAAATAAAAGGGAAGATGCCGTACCTTCGAGAAATAATGGATTCTACTTCACGTTCAACTAAAATGATTGCCAGGAGTGGAGTGACAGCTCAGTGTGCAGAAATAATTACTACACTGGCAGATGATTCAAGTTCAGTTTCCAGGGGCTCATGACTGCTTTTAATTCCAGTTCCTGGGGGTTCTGACACCTTCTTTTGCACCTCTTGGGTCACATATTATACGCGCGCACGCGTGCGCGCACACACACACACAAAGAGAGACAGAGAGACAAAGATGGAGGGAGGGAGGGAAAGGGGGGAAGAATTTTTTAACTCACAGGAATGCAAAGAAGCAGAAAAGCATGACCATACAAGAAAAAGTAATAACAACAACAGACATAAGTAGCAGACAGAATAATACAAGTTTTGTTTCCTATCCATTTATAAAAAAAACTCAGAATAAACAAAATACAAGATATTTTGAAATTCAAAAGCCAAAAACAGTATTATTTTTTTTTCTTCAAAAACTGCACAGTGCTTGGAATGAGACTCCAAGCCAGGCAAGCTCTCTACCACAGAGCTACATCCCTAGCTTTTGTAAATTTTATTTTGAGACAAGAACTTGCCAAATTCCCAAGCTAGTCTTGAACTTGAAATCTTCCCATCTGGGCTTCTAAACTGCTGGGGTACAGGTGCGTCTAATTGCCTCAGGGGGACTTTGACTTCCTGTCCTGCCTCAGCTCCTGGTGTAGCTAGGATTGTAGATGTAAGCTGCTTCACTCAGCTAACCATTCATTTGCTTTTGGTCCTTTAATGCCAGTTAGCAATTAGCAAACAAAAAAACCGTGACATCTTATTCTGCTAAACGTTGACACCATATTAAGAGGAATTCTGTTGTCAGGTTGCCTTGCAAATGAGATTGCTGTTTTGAGAAGGACCTTACGCTGGCCTTGAACTGATGATCCTCCTACCTAAATATCCCAGATCTTGGTATTACAGGAATGTGCCCATGCTGTTTTTAAAGTATATCCATTTTGTATTAAATATGTATCTGGGGTATATCTTTTTTTCTCCCTAACTTGGCACAAGCCAGAGTCATCTAGAAAGAAAGAACATAAACTGAATTTCTACTAAAAAATGGAAAGGTTATGGGAGCATTTTTCTTCCTGATAATTTATATAAGAGGTCCTGGCTCACGGTAGGCAGGACCACTCCTAGACAGAAGATCCTGGGCTATATAAGAAAACAGGCTGGACAAGCCATAGGAGCAAGAACCAATAAGCAGTATTGTTCCTTGGCCTCTGCTTCAGCTCCTGCCTTCAGTTCCTGCCCTGAGTGTCCCTTCACGAAGCTATACACTTCAAGTCGAAATAAACCCTTTGATTCCAAAGTTGCTTATGGTCATGGTATTTTATCACAGCAACAGAAAGAGAATATTACAATGTTAATATGCTTCTTATGGCTGCCTATATTTCTTTGCATACATATATACCACATATTTCTTCAGTTTATTCTTTGATGGACACATTGTTTTACTGTTTGGCTTCTATACATACAAAGTCTCAGAACTCAACACAGTGTCTCTTTTCATTTTCTTAAGTAGACAGTGAAAAACAGATCAACTGGCCCATAGGGCAACTTTACCTTTTAACCTGCAGAGGAACCTCCGAGCTGGTTTCTTCAATGGCCATATGATTTTATACTCTTGTCAGAAACATACTTGTTTTTCAGCTCCTCCATGCAACTGACACTTATCATTTATTTATTTTTGCTTTATTATAACAGTTCTAGTAGGAGTAAATTGATTCTCATTTCAGGTTTTTAAAAAGATTTTATTTTTACTTTTATTTATGTGTATGTTCAGGGGTATATGTAGATGAGGGCAGGTGCCCTCTGGGTCAAAGAAGGGCGCTATATCGCCTGGAGCTGAAGTGAAGGTGGTAGTGAATACACCAGAGGGTGCTGTGAATCGAACGTGGTCCTCTGCAAGAGCAGTCTACTCTTCTTAGCCACTGAGCTCTATCTCCAAGCCCCTCAGTTTGGTTGGGATTTGCACCTCTAATGACTAAGGACAAAGGACTTTGGGAATCTTCTCACACTGTTAGGAGCTCTTTGGAATTCTCTTCTGCAGCCAAAGCTGTTCAAGATCCCAGCATCATCTTGAAATAGGCTGTCCTCTTACTGTTGAAATACTCTGCATACTCTAGATAATAAACACCTATGAGTTATGTGATTTTCACGTATTTTCCCTACTTATTTTCTTTTCCATTTCAAGATCAATCCTCCTGAGGTACAAAAGTCCAATTAACTATTTGCCTCTTGCTGCTCACGCATTTGGCATGATGCTTTTAACAACCCAGTGAGGAATCATATAGCTCATGAAGATTTATCTGTTTTCATCTGTGCATTTCACGGTTTTAGCTTCAAGGTTTGTATTAGCTGACCGTGTTGAGGTCACGTTTGGCCATTTGTGGAGAGGTTGGAATTCATTTCTACAAAAGTGAAAACAGTTGAAAGGGCAGAAGGACCCAATCTTCAAGAAATCAGAGATGATGCTGAAGTACAAGGGCTCCATCCTCTAAGCCAGACCAGTCTCAACCTCTGAGTCTCATTCACAGGGATCACATATCAAATGCACTACATAGCAGATATTTACATTACAATTCATAGCAGTAGCAAAATTAGTTATGAAATAGCAACAAAAATAATTTTAAGACTGGAGGTCACCATACCATAAGGTGTTAAAGGGTCTCAGGGTTAGGAAGATTGAGAACCACTACCCTAAATGCCATAACTAAAGTCTGACTAGGTAACCCTAGAATACTTCCAAAATCAAATGACCTCACACTAAATGCATGACAAGGTGATCATGGGAAGAAACACCTGCCAATAATCCCAGAACATGGAGGGCTAAGGCAGGAGAATAAGTGGCCATGCTTGGCTAACAGCAAGTTTCGTGCCAGGCCAGAATACAAAACACAAACACCAAAAACAAAACAAAACACAAATAAATCATGCCAAATAATCTCTAAAGGGCTAATTAATACATTAAGTACTTATGATTTTGTGATTGTATAATTCTATCATAAAACTAATGAAACCAATCTTCCCCCCCCCAAAAAAAACCTAAAAAGAAAAAAAAAAAACCCTATCATTTGCCAGACAGTGGTGGCGCACTCCTTTAATCCCAGTACTCTGGGAGGCAGAGGCAGGCAGAATTCTGAGTTCGAGGCCAGCCTGGTCTACAGAGTGTGTTCTAGGACAGCCAGGGTTATACAGAGTAACCCTGTCTCGGGAAAGAAAAAAAAAAAAAACAAAAACAAAAACAAAAGAAAAACAAAAAACCCTATCATTCTTACACACAGAATTATATTCATAGGTAAAGACAGTACCCTTTAATAACATATTAAAAATACTGTAAAAATAATAACTTTGCTTAATCCCATTATATCTTCTAAGAATAGAAAGTTCTACACACCAAACAACAAATTTTCCTTAGAAGTATAAAAACAAAGTCATGCCTTGGTGCTGTCTACTTTGTTTGATACAGGGAATTGTACCATTATCATATAATCATATCAAGTATCAGTGTAACACAATATTATCACATGCTATTTGTCAGGGTGACATATTTAATTATATGGAATGGGGCTGGGTAATGTATTATGATACAAAATTGATCAGAACACTACATAATAATCACCATATGGATCAGAGCAATCTGCTTGGTCATTAAGAAGTAGAACTCTTTGCAAGGATTAGAAGGATGGGGAGGCGTGGCCTTCTTGGAGGAAGTGTGTCACCAAGGGCGGGTTGAGGTGTCAATGGGCTAGAGCATGCTCGGTGCCTCTGTGCCACTCTGTCTACTCTGTCTCTCTGATTGTGGGTCAGCACATAGCTCTCAGTTCCTTCTGTAACAGCATGCCTGCCTGGCCCCATGATAACCATGCCTCTAAATCCATAAGCAAGACCTTACTTGAAGGCTTCTTTTATACGTGTTGCCTTGGTTATTATGTCTTTCAACAGCAACAGAACATTGACCAAGCCAGCCAGAATAATAAAGTATTATTTTATGAAAAGTAAAAGGGTAATGCAGTATCATTAAATGGAATGATGTGATGTAATATACTATCAAATGGAATGAGTCAGGATAACACGATATTATATGGAATGGTCTAAGTAATACATTGTCATTTGGTATGATGCACTTATCTGCAGTCTTTGTTTTAGTGAATATTTCTAAGTAAAAACACTATGAAGTGTAGAATCATAACATATATGTACCTAAAATAATATACAAACATATATACATACATACATACATACACACACATGTACAAACACAAACACACACACCACACCACAAATATATATGAGTTGCTGAGCCGGCTTAGGTGCTTGCTGCCACACCTGAGGACCTCCATACTATTCCTGAGACCCATATGGTGAAAGGACAGAACCAATTCTACCAAGTTGTCCTTCTGCCTCTACACACACACAGGCCATATCATATGCAACCTGATATATGCATGAGTACTTTGACACATAGAATGTAATAAAAATTATTCTCTCTCTGTGTGTATATATATACATACATATGCATACATATATATACATACATACATATACATATATATGATTAGTCCCTGCTTATAACATTTAAAGCTCAAAGTATAATTTCTTGTTTTCCTTTAACAAAAATCAGTAGTATTTTCTCTACAACACACCTAGCCTTGTTCATGACAATGACTGCTGCCTTAGTGTGGATGAGGAGAGGAGACCTCAACTTGGTAAAGGGCTGTTTATACAGTTAACATTCATCACAGCTTTCCAGTGCAGCTTTGTAATGCATGAGAATGGAAACACTGTGAACCTAGTTTTTCCAGACACCTTGAGCACAGGGGCAAAGATGGGTCCCTCAGTAACAGGAATGGTGCTAACAGGACAAAGAACCAAAGAACAATCAATAAAACAGATCCTGGGGGACCAGAAGGGTACAAAGCAGGGTAGAAGGATTTCGGGGTTGGGGGTGGGGTGGGGTGGGGGGAGAAGCACGGTTACTATATTAGCCTCAAACTACAGAAGGTTTGGGAGCTATACCCACTTCCTTTGAAATGTAAACATCAGCTTTGTCATTCCTGAGACTGTAAATCAGCATAGGGAAAGGTATCTGGGCTTTGTTCCTTCTCTAGCCCTGGGAATCTAAGCTACCCAGAAGGAAATGGCAAGGGCTATTATATCTACTCCCCCTTCCCAGAAGCCTCCTCTTGGTAGTTCTTCTGCCTGACTAGTTTTCTCAGTAAGGACTCAAAACTCAAAAAGGATCTTTTTTTTTTTTTTTTTAATTTTACTTTTCGACATTCCTCTTTTGGGTACTGGCCAAAGGCTACGTGCACTTTCCCTGGGGTCCTGGGCTTTTTTACTTTCTCTGAAGCCTCTCTCTCCTTTATCCAAGTGGCTGCTTACAAACCGCATAACTTTTGTCTTCCCTACCCCTTCCCTCCTCCTGGCTGCATAAAGGCCCATCTGGCAGGAATCAATATATCCTAATGAGACACTTGTGTTCCCCTCTTTGGCCATCAGACTATTGAAGGAATGACCCCAAAGGACTAAAATTTCACTTCTGGGGCTATAAAAGCCTACACAGACTGCAGGGCAGCTAGAGGAGGAACTTGCTTGCTTGAGGAGAGATTGACAAGTGACCTTTCAGGGGAGACCAAGAGCACAGAGGAGACTACACCAGGCTAGACTGCTTATTATCCATATTCCTTTCCTTCTACCTACACCATATCTTCAAGGACTTGGAGGTATTACCGGATCCCTTTACCCTTCTTCTCAATGTGGCTGCAAGGAATACATCTTATTACTATTTTCATTATTAATTTGCCTCTTTTTAATTGGCTTCACTGAGGATAGGTGAGTGAACCTGGCTTGTTAGGGTTCAGGCCTTCACCCCTAAGTCTGGTTATAGCAGCTATATAAATTTACATCTTGTCTCCTGTGTTGTTTTTCCTCTTAAAAGCTAATAAAACTGTCTGTAAGATGTCTTTTGATTCCTGGCTAACTTCTTTTATTAAAAAAATGATGACCCCAAAAAGAGAACCTTAGTTTCCTTGGTAACATGGGACTATTGGGGGTTGCTGGGAGAAATCTGGTCTGCAGGTATATAGAGGGCAGGTCTAGAGGAAGACAGACCTTGGTGACTTTTTTTTTTTTAAATCAGGTTTTCAAATTAGAAATCTGCTAGGAAATTTATTAATAATTCCCTCTCTTGCCAAGTACCTGCCTGGACAGACATCCCATCTTAAAAGAAGAAAACCAACAGAGTTGGATTGTTACCAGATTCCAAGATGTAAATTACTAAGGATTCCAAGATGTAAATTACTAAGGATTCCAAGATGTAAATTACTAAGGGCCCTAGCATGGCATCATGATGTGATCTTGTAGGTACAGCACTGCCTGACTGCTATTCTGATAAAAGTTATTACCAGTTCTTTGGTTTTTATTTATTTGGTATATTTATTTAGTCTGGGTGAGTGAGCTGGACAAAATATGCATAGGTAGAAGACAGACATAGTAGTGCTTGAATTTCAAGAGTTGGTTCTTCTACCCTGTTGGTTCTGGGAAGCAAACTCATTTTGTAACAGCAAGTGCTCTTACTACTGAGCCATTTCACTGGCCCATCTCCTGTTCCTTAGGGAAAAGATAGTCCCAGCTCCATTATACTTTTCTCCATACTGCTATAGTTTGTATAGTGTCGTTACACGACTGCACACACCTGTGTACGTTCTCAGCTGTGGGAGGACATATGAGGACATGTGAGTGTAGATATTGAAGCCAGCGTTGACACTAGTGGTCTTCCTCAATCGCTTGCCTATTCAGTGATTTTTCTCTTGTATGTATGGGTCTTTCACCTGCATATATAGCCCATGGAAGCAAAGTGCTCTCCAACAGTAGTTTCGATGATGTTTGACCTGTCCTGTGGGTGCTACGAGTCAGACATAGGTCCTCTGGAAAATCAGTCAGTGATTCACTGAGTCATCTTTCCCACTCCAAATCTCCATTCGCTGAGGCAAAGTTTCTCAACTAAGCTCTGAGTTGCCTGTTGTGGCTACTTGACTGAGTCACTTTGTTGCAAGGATTCATTATCTATAACCCCATAATGCCCTAAGGTTACAGGTAGGATCCTATGCCCACCTGGCATTTACTTGGGTCCTTGGGAATCTGAACTCTGGTTTCCAGCTTTACAAGTTTACCCACTTCTCCATCACTGAAACCCCATAATTTGTTAAAATACATTTAAGATCAACCTACATGTTGGGAAGACAGAAAGGCACACAAACACATACACCAAGAAAGCATGTTTAACATGGCTACCGCAGTGAGCCATCTGTGGGGAAGGTACGAGCCTTGCACCACAAGGGCTGCAGATGTGGTCCAGGAGCTGTCCAATGCATTTTAAACTTACATCGCTGAGCCTCTCCCGAGAGCTGCTCCGCTGGAAACCTTTGGATTCTCCGCTAGCGCTTTCGCTGTCACTGTCCCTGCAGCTGTTCTGTCCTGGCTTGAGCTGAAGGTAACAGAGAAAAGCAAAACAGGAGAGAGTCAGAGGGATGTTCACACATACATTCCTTGGATCGTGCGCTTTGAGCCCCAGGCAATGCCAATCTAACATTCTATTAAGTTGAAACTTATTATAAAAAGTTGTCCTCTGTGTGTGTGTGTGTATGCACGTGTGTTTATGTGTGTATGTATGTATGTATAAGTGTGTGAATGTATATGGGTATGCACGTTTGTGTGGTATGCATGTTTGTGTGGTATGCATGTGTATGTATGGATATGTCTATGTTGTATGCATGTGTGTGTGCATGTGTAAGTGTTTGTGTGTGTGTATGAGTGTGTATGTGTATAAGTGTATGTGTGGGTATGTATGTATACTATGGAGGTGTATGGAGACCAGAAAAGGCACTGGATACCCTGCAGATGGAGTTGCTGTGACCTCCCCAATGTGAGTGCTGAGAACCAAACCCGGGTCTTCTACTAGAACAGCACAGATTCTTAACAACCTCTTCAGACCCATGCTTGTTTCTCTGTTTTTCTTACACAAGGTATCAGGTAGCCCAGAATAAGTGAAATTTACTATGTAACCCAGGGTGATTTAAACTTCTGATCCTTCCATCTCTACTCCCCTTCTTTAACATCTTTTGATAGATTGAATGATTGATTGATTGATTTTGTCTTTGACACAGGGTTTCATGTGGCTGAATGACCTGGAACTCATCATGTATCTGAGCATGACTATCAACTTCTGACCTTCCATTGTCCATCTACTGACTACTTGAGTTATAAGCATCAAGAATTATCACACCCGGGTTATGCAGTGCTAGGGATTGAGCACAGGGCTTTTGTGCATACTTGCTATCAAGTCATCCATATTCCTAGTCTTGTGGCATAATGGATGACCCAGCCTTCAGACCTCGCTTGGGTTCATCTCATCCACAGAGGCTGTATCACCCAACTCCAGAACTGAGCATTCTTTCTTTCCACCTCTCAATAAAGCTGTTTTTTAATTACTTTAATCTAAAGTCCCCCATTTCCATGAAATCTTCTGTAATAGAGCTTACAAAAATAGTGCTGATTTTACTTTCTATCCCTCTGAACCCTTTAAGGTCTGAGTTTTCTCCTACATTACTATGAAATTGACTAACCTGGGGCAGATGGGAAGCAGAGTGAGCCTTTTCTTATCGTTGTGTTATATAGGTCACAATAGTGTCTTCTCAAATGTCTGCTTTCTTCCTCTTTGTAAAGCAAAGACTTGGGGGTTGGGTGAACAATAATATTACACCATTGAATGTGAGATGTTATCAAAGAGTTTTATTTCCAGCCCTATTAATTATAATACATTAAAAACTTATTATGTTTATTTATTTCTGTATGTGCACATTAGGGAGAGGTACACATGCCTCAGAGGCCAGAGAATAACTTGTGGGAGTCAGTTCTCTCCATCAACATGTGGCTCCCAGGAATGAAACCCAGGTCTTCAGGCTTGGAGTAAACTGCCTTTATCAGCTGACTCCTCTCACCCACTATAATTTTCAAGTGCAAGAAAGCAGTGCCGTTACAACAGTCAAACCTACACCAAGAACTTATTCTCTGATTCATAAGCAGCAACTTATCACTGACTGTCAATATAGTTCAATCATGGAATAATTTTGCAAAACTCTGGATTTGATCCTTTGCACTTCAGAAACCCTGCATGGTAACACACATACCTGTAATCACAGTGCTGGGAAGCAGAGGCAGGGCTATGCAAGGTCATCCTTGCTACATAGTGAGTTCAAGGGCAGCCTGGCATACGTGAGGCCCTGTCTCATAAACAAGACAAGATGTATTATTGAACTAAATCCTCATATGGACAGGCAGAACCATTTCCAATCAGGGATGAGAAACAGGAAACAATGAACTTACCTAGGATCCAAACCCATGATTCTATTGCTGATTGCTAACTGGTTTAATATTAAATGCCTAGTTAGAGGTGCACAGAAAACCCGCAAGTCACAATTCTGCAGTGTCTTAACATTCCCTTTGTATTTTAGTCTGCACTGATGGCTGACCAACTCCCAGAACCCACACGGTAGAAAGACAGAACCTATTCCTGCCAACTGTACACAGTTGTGCGCGCGCGCGCGCGCGCACACACACACACACACACACACACACACACGTACTCACAAATAAGGAAGTGTAATTTAAAATTGAAATTGAAATCAAGGGATATTTCTAATACGCATCCATGTTTCTTCATGAAAGGGGAATGATTTTATAACAAGGCCCACAACAGACTTCAAAGGCTCCGATGTCAATTATCTGACTAAATGTTGATCTGGGCTGAGGGCAGAACCTAAGGAAGAAGGCCAGGAATCAGCTTGCTTGCATTCCCAAGGCCCTGACGGCAAACACACTTAAGTGAATTCTGTTTTGAGAAGCGTACATAAAATCCACCCTTCCTGTGCTACCCCTTTTTTCCTCCAAAGCCCGGCTCAAGTTTAAAGGAAACTTAGGATTTTAAGCTGTCAGCCAGCTCAATATTTCAAAGACACGGACTGACTACCCTAAGCGCTAAAGCTAAACCACAAGATTTCAGTGAAGACGTGCTCATTCCTAATCCCACGAATATATTTTCAAGCTGGTATTTTCAGCCGCAACCAATGGATCATTTGGGGGTAGCATAAGTAGCTGAGAATTGTAATCCTTCGCCTGGAATTCCCAGCTATTACCTACAAGCAGGGGACATCACAAAGGCCAGGTGCAAGCTTAAACATTTAAAGACCTGAGAAAAATCAATCCTCTAGCATTGATTTGTCCCAACACCCACGGTGGCCGGTGTAAGAACGCTTTTCCTGTACCACAGGCAGTGAAAGATCTGAGTAGCAAGGTTTACATTCATATGATTCTGTTTACATGAAGATTTCTGTAACACATTCTTTAATTTCACTGGAGGAAACTGAATTAGAGCAAAGTAAACAAAATGACAAAGTGGGTATCTGGCATGGGTGGTGGTAATTCCATCACCGGAGGTTATCTTTTATAAAACGTAAGGCGCCAAGCTTTCTTTTCATTAGATTTCACTGTGGAAAATATGTTCTCTGTGTGCTGGAACTGTGATCTCAGGAGAGTGTCAACTGTTATTAATGGAAGGGATGGTTAATCCTGATTGTCAACTTGATGGGATTTAGAACTACCAAGGAAACAAACTTCTGGGGCTGCCTGAGAGGGAGTCTCTAGACTAGGTGGATTGAGGTAGGACGCTGCACCATGAATACAGGTTAACACCTATTTCATTTATGGAATGAATGAAAAGGAGAATGAGAGGGGGCTGGTGTGATGGCTCAGTTGGCAAAGCTCTTGCCATGCATACATGAGGACCTAAGTTTGGGATCCACAGAGATCTAGGCATGGGGACATGCTCTTCTGATTACAGGGCCGGGGGAACAGAGGCAGGAGGATCACTAGGATCTGTGAGCTAGTCAGTCTTGACAAATCAGCAGGTTCTGGGTTGAGTAAGAAAAGGAGAGGGGGAAGGAACATAGAGAAGGAAACTGGACAGTTTTGAAGATGTGTTGTTGAGGAAGATGTGTGTTGAGATTTTACTATGCCAAATATTGGTTACTCCCAGAAACCATAGGTAGACCCAGGTGACCCTGACTCCTGAATAATCCCTGATTGGTAACAAAAGATGCTAATAGCCAATACCTTGGCAGAAAAGACATAGATGGGATTTGGGGTTCCAGGGCTTGGGGTTGGAGGAGAACAAGGAGAAAAAAAGGAGGTGGAGAGAGGAGAAAGACATCATAGGTTAGGAGTCAAGAAAGCATGGCCATGAGGGCGGGTTAACTGGAGGTAAGAGCAGCCCAGATGGGACACAGTAAGTAATAACTCGGGGTTAATGATAGGAAATAGATTTTAATAGCATCGAGGGTAGATATATGCCCAGCATTGGTTCTAATAAAGACTTACTATAAAGTCCATGTGTATCTTTTACCTGGGAACTCAATAATCAAAGGCAGGGTACAAAACCAGGATTGGGATTAAAAATATTCTACAATAATGTGCCTATAACCATTTAAGGTCAATGACTTTGGCTCTGCTATTCTCTCAGAAACTGAGAATTACAGAGCTGCTTCTACTTTTCCAACACATGCATGATCAAACATTTGAAAGAGTTCGATGGACTTCTAGTAAAAAAACAAGGAGAGGGAAACAAGCCAAGATCAATCTCACTGTACAGTTACAAACACAAACAAGTCGGACTCAGGCAATCAGAGCTCTCTGACTGATTATTTCATCTTACACGCAGGGAAGGCAGTAGTTCCATCTCACACAGGGATCACAGAGGCATAGGACAGAAAGCACACAACTTCCATAGCAAGTATGAAGCAGAGGCAGCTCTCGCCTCAAAGAGGATGAGGCATAATTCATTCTAGAGCCAAATATGAGTGACCACAGACGGTGAAGGCAGATTTAAGTCCCCACAAATTCCATGTTCTGACATGGTGA
The DNA here is from genome assembly GCF_947179515.1 of Apodemus sylvaticus. Taxonomy (NCBI): domain Eukaryota; kingdom Metazoa; phylum Chordata; class Mammalia; order Rodentia; family Muridae; genus Apodemus; species Apodemus sylvaticus. The sequence continues at coordinate 37,303,074 of NC_067493.1, read as the reverse complement.
CAGTTTGATGAAGACTTTATTGTAACAGAACAAAAAGGTCATAACTCAAAACACTTTTCAAATACATGGGTAGGAACTTCATGTAGATGGATTAGAGCAAAGAAGTTCTCTCAACTACAGGCCTCAAATGCCATCTGACTGAATTCTTAGTCCAGATTGATAGAAACTAGAGCCATGTTTATACACTCCAAAGGATTTACCTAATGCTCACAAATATGTCAGAGAGGACACAGATGCAATGAAGAACAGCAGATGGCCTTTAAGGAGGTTACAGATGACCCAAGATAGTTTGGGTTTGGACTTGCCACACTGCAACCTCACCAGGTCTCTGAAGTTCTAATAAGACACTTTCCTTCACACAACTGGACTCCAAATAAACCAAGTAGGGAAGAAATTAGCTGAAAAGACAGGGGAGACACCTCAGTCAGTTGCTATGGAGCAAGCTCACTTCATCCTTGATCAGAACAAAGAATAAAAAACCAGATGATGACTAAGAATGGCTAAGCTGCAATATTAAGGGAGTGACACACACACACACACACACACACACACACACATATCTCATGTATATATTACATACATGAAATAATAGTATCTAGAACCTAACTGTGGAGGTTGCACATGATCGTTCACTATCATCTTCAGACTTTAATACTGAGCTTGTGCATGTGAGTGTGTGTATGTTTGTGTTTGTGTGTGTGTGTATGTGTGTGTATTGTGAGTCAGGGTCTTAAACTCACTATGCAACCAAGGAACACCCTGAACTCCTGATCCTCCTGCCTAAATATCACAAGAGCTAGGATTAAAGATGTGTACCAAAATCTATGATCATCAAGTGTATAGAAACACTAACTCATCATCTATCCCTGTTCTAAGGGTTTATTTTACTATTATATATATGTGGGTATGTCTGCTTGTGTGTCTCCACATCTGGGTATCCATCAGATCTTCCAGAGTTGGATCCACAAACCACGTAATATGGGTGTTTGGCACTCAAATTCCATCCTCTGGAAGAGTAGCAAACACTCTTAACCCCTGAGGCATCTCTCCAGCCCCATGTCACTTTTAATTGAAAAATCAAGAGTATATAGAATTTGTTATGATATAAAATACTTGGGTTGACAGCTATCAAAAATTTTATGATATGAACGTTGACATCAAGTTTCTTTCCAGCTTGCCATAGTTTTGGACTGAGTTCATTTCAAATCAGATCAGAAATAAAAATCTCATTACAGTGAGGGCTTCTCCCCTCTCCACAGCTATCTTTTTAAGTTACATTGTAGTCAACTCATCATCATGAAGGACTATTGGACTGAAAGCTGTATTATCTCTGTGGAGATAGAATGCAATTCATGTTGCAAGTTCTGTGATCAATTATTTTTTTAAATATTGAAGACATTTAAGTACGTAGATGTCAAAATGCAGCTTCTAGAATATTCCTAGAATACTGTTATAGACTTGTATTTCCCCAAAAAAACATAAATTGAAGATGCAAACCTTGGTACTTCAGAGAAAGGCTGTACTAATTAGAATGATAAAATCTAAAGAAGTCCTCCAGTACTACAGGGTATCAGTGTGTTCTCCAAAGTTCACTTGTTGGGAATTTAATCACCCAGTCAATACTTGTGAAAGGTGATATGGTTTGAATGACAACTGTCATGCACAATCTCTACTTGAACACTTGGTGACTGCCTGACTGTACTATTTGAGGAGGGAATAGGCCCATTAGCAGGTAGAGCCACACAGGAGGAAGCAGCTCACTGGAGTATGCCTTTGAGGGGGTTACAGCCTCTCTCCACTTCCTTTTATTTTTCCCTGCTTCCTCTGATCTCTTTCCCTCCTGCTCCTGTAGCCATGAATTCTCCATCATCATGGAGTTTTTCTTTCTCTAAAGCTATAATCAAAAATGAACCTTTTTGTCATGGTATATTAGCACAGCAATGGGAACCTAACTAATAGATGTGGCTGGGAAACAAGGGATCTTCAGAGATGAAATTATGTCACCCATATCATGACAGATGCAGTTAGTGGGGATTGGGGGTGCTATAAGTTCAACTCATCTAACCCTTTCTTCTCTACCCATTTTCCACTCATTCTACTTCCACACGTTAAGACTCGACCCTAAAGTTCTGGCCAGAAGCTCTTACCCTGCTTTGGCACCTCCCACCCCATAGAACCATAAGCCTAGTAAACACCCATTGCTGATTATTGCTCAAATTTATATAATTCTTTTTAGGGTGAAAGAAAATGGACTAAAACAAGAACATAGTATTCTATTCTAACCAGTGTTGATAACATTAAAGCAGTATCAAGACAGACACAGGATCTCCAAACATGGAACAGAAGGCCGCATGAAGACACAGGCAAAAGGCTGTCACCTCCAAGTTGAGCACAGAGGCCCACCAGATAGCCAAATGGCCCCATACTGGCATTTCCCCCGTTTACTTTTGTTTTTAATTTTTAGATTTCAGGGGATGGGGTGTATTTTAGGCTTTTGCACAGGTTAGTCAATCTATTATTCACTAAGATGCATCTTCAGCCTCAAACTTGAACTGTCAGCCTTCAGAGCTCCTTGAGACACAGACTGAACCATTTGTTGTTGGGTGAATACAATCCTTCTCTTTAGCATACAGACAGCCTGTTGTTATTCTTCCCACCACAGGGGATAAGACAATGAAACAAAAGAAGCCTAGCTATGAACTTGTCTATCTTGTCTTATTTCTTTTCCATCCTTCCTTCTTATCTTTCCTTCCTCTTCCTCCTATTCCTGTTCTTCCTTCTCTCCCTCTCCCCCTCTCTTACCTCAAAGGAAATAGTATACATCACCTTTCTCTCCCTGTTTGTCCTACATCAATGAAGTCATGGTCCCTTCGTTGTCTTAAGATTGCTTCTGTCAAGTTCCTCTAGAGCTCAGAACCAAGGGCTCTACCACTCTGCCTAATCTGTTAAAGGAGTAATCAAGCTAATCTAAGGATAAATAGAATGAATAGAATCTGTCCTCTCCTCCTACTCTATTTCAGTGAATATTCCTAAGGACACTAATGACCAGCTTTTAGTTTAGAATTCTGTTCCCCGTTTATTTTTTTCCTTCCTTCCTTCCTTCCTCCCTCCCTCCCTCCCTCCCTCCCTCCCTCCCTCCCTCCCTCCCTCTCTCTCTCTCTCTCTCTCTCTCTCTCTCTCTCTTTCTTTCTTTCTTTCTTTCTTTCTTTCTTTTGTCCTATGATTTGAGACACGTCTCATCTAGGCCAGGCTGGTGTCAACTTGCTTCTTATTCTCCTACCTTTACCTACTGAATGCGGATAATAAAGGAATGCACCACCACACCCAGTTTATCAGATGCTATGGATGAAACCCTGGGCTTCACGAACCAAAGGCACTGACTTCCATCCCTGTCCTGAAGGATGAAGCAAAGCAGCTAACCATGGCCTGGTAACCCTTCTGTCCTGCAGTTCTGTCCCCTAGCTGAGGATGTGTCAACAGACAGCATACTTTCAAAGTCAACCTGCATCGCCCAGTCTCCTTATTTGGCCTCATTGGTCTCAGCCATATGCCTTCATTGCTGTATACACTCTATTCATGCAGGGATGGCCTGGAGAGCGGGCCCCAATGCCTGGTTGATGTCTGGGCTGGGGACTACAGTTCATGAAAGGCTGTTTTTCTGAGATGCGTCAATAAGTTGATTGGCAGGTAAACCGAAGAGTGATGTGCACTCCTTAACTCAGTCCACGGATGTGCCATCCTTCAGAACGTACAGGCATGGATTTTGTGCCATAAAACAGCGATCATGTGTAATTTAAGTTATTTCCAAGAGTCAGGTGTAGTAAAAATAAAGGGGAAAGTAGTATGTAATTACTGTGAGTTTAAAGGAAATCATCATTCTGGCATTTTAGGTTTTTAAAAGTACTTGTTCTGAAAAAGGTCAAAAACCACTAACAGAAGTTAATGGCTCTCTAAGTATTATATGTGCTTACTGACAAGATTGCCACTTCAATAATTTAGATGGTGTGAAGCATTTAAGATCCCTATCTATTTTACTAACAGGTTTTCTTTCTTAGTTTGAAATAAATTTTCTACAAGCATGTCTTAGAATGGTAGAAACTTGCAAAAACTTGTACTACAAGGCACATATGTGATACAATACTCTACACTATGAAATAAGAATACAGAAAAAAAAACTCTGTTTACAGGGCTGAGAATGTGCCTTGGTGATTAGAGTCTTGCCCGACATATAGGTATCCCTGTGTTCCAACTCCAGTACTGCATATATCAAACTAGGCATGGTGGCACAGTCTTGACCCCTAACATTTGCTGCACAGTGGCAGAAGGATCACAACTTGCAGAGCATCTTTGTCTACATAGCGAATGCAAGGCCATTTTTTTTCTATATTCTTTGTTTACATTCCATATGATTTTCCCTTTACTGGTCCCCCCTCCCCATATGTCTCAAAAGCCCTCTTCGCTCTACCCATTCTCCTATCAACCCCCTCCCACTTCTCTGTCCTGGTAATCCCCTACAATGCTGCATCAAGCCTTTTCAGGACCAGGGCCCTCTTCCTTCTTTTGGGAATGATTTGATATGTGAGTTGTGTCTTGGGTATTCAGAGCTTCTGGGCTAATATCCACTTATCAGTGACTGCATTCAATGTGTATTCTTTTGTGATTGGGTTACCTCACTTAGGATGATATCTTCCGGTTCCAAACATTTGCCTAAGAATTTCATGAATTCATTGTTTTTAATTGCTGAGTAGTATTCCATTGTGTAAATATACCACATTTTCTGTATCCATTCCTCCATTGAGGGACATCTGGGTTCTTTCCAGCCTCTGGCTATTATAAATAAGGCTGCTATGAACATAGTGGAGCGTGTGTCCTTATTGCATACCAGGGAATCCTCTGGTTATATGCCCAGGAATGGTATAGCAGGGTCCTCCAGAAGTGTCAGGCCCAGTTTTCTGAGGAACAGCCATCTTGGGCTACATCAAACAATGTCTCCTCAAAGTAAAAAGGTATGATCAAATACTGTTTGGTGTGGGTAGCAGTATTTACACAAGTAATCTGGTTGGTTATAGAAGCACAAATTAAAGCCAGATGGAGACAGAGGATGGGTTTTCTTGTCATATTGCAGATACAGGTTACATGACTTCTCGTATACATAGTCCTGAAGGATGGCTTGGGTTCTCAAGAACATGTCACTAACTGAGGTAACTACAGTTAGAAGGAGTCTTGGCAACAGTGAGCCAGGATGGTCCTCAAACCCTACTATCTGTCTTCCTAGTCTGCAATCTGAAGGGCCAGCACCATAGGCTCAGGGTGCTATATCCAAGTACAGTGCCACGCAGCTCTGATTTCTTACTGTTTCAGAAGACCCCGTTTAAAAAGTACATCCTAGTTTCAAACTAGGTGAAATATGCAGAGATGGGTGACAGGAAGTGGGGTGCAGTGAGAATGTTGACATGCAACATCAATGTGACAAAGCTAACTCTGATAGGCAGAATGAACTGACATTTGGTTCTTAACACAGAGGACAAGGCTGGTAACCAACGAGCCTGTTTTCTGTTCTTGAAGCAATGTGGGCAGCACATATTCTCAGGGTTACCCAAAATATCACAAAGGCTTCATGCAAATCAAAGATATCTACCTAATAAAACAAAGTTGAACTGTTGTGCATTGTGTCTTCACACCACAACCTATATACATTAAAACGTGGACACACACACAAAAAGTGTCTTTGTCAAGAAAACTGCAGAATATAAGCTGAATCCGCACCACCCAGCATCTTTAGCTTCTACAATACTATAGGAAACAATAACTATCTTTAAACTTTAAACTCCCCAAAAATCAACAAACAAACAAACCCAAAAAACCCAAATCAAACCAAACAAAACCAAACAAACAAAACAAAAAGAAAACAACCTCAGTTTCCTGTCTTGCATGACTCTCTATGTCTAACCTCTAGGCTGGAAAAATGGTTCAGCAGACCCAGGCTCAATTCCCAACACCCAAATTGCAGCTTGCATCCATAGACAGGTGATATTCTGCCCTCTTCTGGCCTCCATAGGCACTGCATGCATATAGTGTTTTTGCATACATGCCACACCACACACATAAAATGAAAATAAAATTCCTAAGTCATGAAACTTCAGATCCACCTGCCTGCCTCTACCTTCCCAGTGCTAGGATGTCAAGCATGCAACACTATAGCCAAGGTTTATACTGTGCTGAAGATAAAACCAGGGTCTCATAAATGCTAGTCAAGGGCTTTACCAACAGAGCCATAGCATCAGATACTATATATAAAATTATCAGCATGCATGAGGGTGGACTTTCACTTTACCATAAGTCAACAGGGACCAGCATAATGGGCTCTCTCATTGCATCATGGGAAGAAGAGTCAACTGCGTTTCTAAATTTTAAGCTCTCTACAAAGAGTAGAGAAAGAAAAGGGCAGAGGGGAGAGACAAAGAGGAGAGCAGGAGGGGATATAAAACACCCACCCTGGGTTCATATAAAATAAGACATATCAGCTATTCAAAGCATGGGTATGCTTTAAAATTCTTTACTTCCCCATTCCCAAATTCCCAATACTCCAAACGGATCAAAGTTTTACAGATTATTCCTCAAAAAGAGAGAAGAAACACAAATTAATAACTATTTAAGCATTCTGTTTCATCATGATAACAAACAGATGGTTTTAATATTCTAGAGGCTAATTCCTGAACAATTAAAAACACAGCAAGACATTAACATCTAATGAAACATTTTAACTACCAGTGTATGCATCTGCCATTAATTCCCACACAGTGAGGTCTTGGATCTCCTCAATCTGTTCTTTATTAAGGAAAGTTTCTCCACTCTGAATTTAGTGAAGTAGAGAATTAACAACTGTTTGTAATCAGCAATCAGCAGGATATTTCGCCAATGTGTACTGAAGCTGCGTACACTATCAGGCTTAAATTTATTCTTATGGTGGCTTTGATGTACACACACTTGCAAGTTAACAGAACCAACGTTCCAATGGAGAATGCCTCCACCCAAACATAAAACAAAATGAATGCAGCATCAATGTCAATGTACAACCAAACTCCTCACTGAGCTGTGACCAGAAAACATACACGCATCAAATAACCCAACTAATTTGTGATTTGGATTGCCTAGCAATTGCGTAGATGTCAACTTCTACCACCGGGATGTGTGTGAAGCCAAATATGCCAAGGGAAAAAAAAAAAAACAGAGCAGGGCATACTACATTCTCACATCCTGAGGTTTAAGACAAGATGACCAGTTACCAGTAAGCTGGCTTCATTTTAGTGCCAATGTGCACAAATGTTGGCTGTCCTGGAATATGATTTTTCAATAATTGCATTATCTTATTATTTACTTGATTCATTCTCTCTCTCTCTCTCTCTCTCTCTGTGTGTGTGTGTGTGTGTGTGTGTGTGTGTGTGTGTGTGTGTGTGTGTGATTGTAGTGACTTCCAGGGCCAGAAGAGGGTGTGAGATGCCCTTAAGCTCAAGTTACTTACAGTTGTAAACCATATGACATCAGCACTGGGAACACAGTCTGTAACAGCTGAGTCACTGTTCTTTAACCCCATAGTTTCTCTGGTAAAATCTCGACATAAATTCTTTAAGGTTTAAAGTTTTAAAATAGCAAGCAACAGCAAATGATCTGTGTTCACATACCTGGTTTTCTGTCCTTAGTTAGAGCCTAGGGTACTACAGGTTCCTTCCCCAACTGCCCATGCAGAACTTAGGGTTAAGTGGTATTTGTAGAGAGTTGTTCTTATCCTAGACTCTGAGTCATTTCCAAAACATTGTGTTATCAACACAGGTAACATCATAATTGACAAGCAACACAGATACACTACAATTAGGTGCAGTGGATTGTTTCTCAGTGTAAATACTACATAGGGATTTTTATTCACTGAACAGATGTTTATGGTAAAGAATTACAAAGTAAGATATAGTCATTCTGGCAGATTTGTAATGAAATAAAGAAAATTGCACACCCATATAGTGTGCATGTTAGGGTCTGTGTGTTTAAAGACAAGAATCTTGCTGTGTACTCTTGCCTAGACATCAAAGCAAGATACTCCTGCCTCATCCTTGTTGGTGGAGTCACCACATTTGGCAATTATAGTATGTATCTTGATTATCTATATTATAATAATGTCTCTCAATCGTTGATTTGATGAGGTTAAATCTTAATATATTAATCATGGTAATATGAAAGTAAATTGAATATTATTGTCTAAATTTTCTTCAAAGAATAACTTAACAATTAGAAATTGTTCTCATTTGGTCTCAATGTGGACCAAACTGGTCTTAAACTCAAGTATGATCCTCCTGCTTCAGAATCTTAAGTACTAGGAAAGTATGTATGGTCACTGAGTTCTTTTAAAGACATTTATGTAGTGGAGAAATCTCACGTTGAGAAGGCCAGCAGTTAAGAATAAACTTTTATTAATTTAAGTATTCTGAAGAAATAAAGTGGTATAAAATAAAAATTTGTGAAAAAATGAAAACAAATAAAATCAATTTTATTGCTTACTCAAAATCGGTGATGCCTGTGATTCTTACACAGTTTATAACTTAGGCATTACTGAAAGCCCACATGTTCCTGTCTCAGCAGTCACCACCATGCCATCCTTTTTGTGATACTCAAGGGGATCTGGGGCTTCATGAAAGCTATGTGAGCCTTCTACTGGCTCAGCTGCATCCCAAGCCAGACATGTATGTAATTCTCAGTCTCTAAAAAGAGTCCCCAAAGACACATTTAAAAAGTCATTTTAGAGACACAACCTCTACAACCTCTACCGTTTTGTGGGGGTTGGGGGTACTGCACCATTTTCTTTTTTTTTACATTTTATTTATTTTTTGGCAGTTCTTATGAAAATTCATAAGCCAGATGGCATTCAATAAATGTAAAGAGCTTAAGAATTTGGTTTTATAGAAAAACATCAATTAGCGTAGGAAAATTAGCAATTAAGCAATCATTATACAACATATATCAATATTACTAACGAGTGCACATATACACTAAAATTCCACATGAACTCTTTTAAATGCAGACAGATCTAAGGCAGTGCTACTTCCTCGGAAAGGCTTACCACAGCCCCATCCCAGCTGTCCTCCGGCTTCACACTGTATTATCTTCCTATTACAGCATTCTCCTCCCGGAGCTCCTCAGCTGCTGACCTCTGACCCAGATCATTTGCTGTTGCTTGCTATTTTAAAACTTTAAACCTCTCCACTCTCTCTGTACATACAACTTAGTTTGAACCTCTTAAATAAAAGAATGGGATGACCGTCAAAGCTCTCTGAGCCCACAGACTTTGTAGTATGAGCTATGAGTTAATTGAATGACAAGTTTCATCCATAAAGGACTTAAGATCCAGGCTAGGAGATACCACTAACACTCACTGATAAGGTGTGCAATAGTTAGAACCTCTTATTTTGGTAGAGTGTCTCAGTGATGGTGAGACACTTCAAATACCAATGGCATTATGACTAAGGCCAATATGATGTTATGAACTGGGGACATGGCTCTGTATTGAGGATCCAAGAGCAGATCCTTGTCATTCATACAAAAAACCAGAGAGGTGGTACATGCCTATAACACTACTACTAGGGAGACGGGGCCAAGAGGATTTCAGGATCTCATCCTCCCAGCTTAGTCTAGCCTAGTCTAGTGGGTAAATTCCAGCTTTAGACAGACTTTGCATATATGGTAGAGCATGAAAGAGAAAGACATCTAGTGTCAACCTATGGCCTCCATAGGTGCAGTCGTGGGCATGTGCTCCCACACATACAACATGCACACACACACACACACACACACACAAATACACAGAAACACAAATATTATATATTTAAAAAAATCAATAGAATGAGGTCCGTTGTGGCACTGTGTAGCAATACATCTGAAATAATGAAGACCAACTAGGTGAAGAACTGGTTAGTGGAACAGTTTTATCAAACTCTGTTTGAAGGCTAATGCACTGCTACACCTCTAAAACACAGTCCAAAATATGAATGTATTTTCAATATCTATATGTGTTCCTGTAATCAATTTTGGTAATGCCTTTAATGGCAGCAACGTGCTTTTTAAAATATAACTTCAGTGAAATATGCATTGTGGTTGCATGCGTAAGGAATCAACAGGTGAATGGGGGTGATGGAGAGTTGGACCAATTATATTCTATTCTATTTTTCAATCTCTTTGGTGAAAAAAAATGTGAACTAAAAGGAGCCTAACAGGGAGAAAAGGGGCTTATATGACATACATCGCCATATCTGTGAGGTAAGTCACAGCAGGAATTCACAGCAGGGACTATGCAGGATTTCTGTTGGCAGGCTCACTGTCCCATAGGATAAAGTGGTTTACATATACAGTTCAGGACCACATAACCAAGGATGGTGCTGCCAAAGTGGGTCATCCTATATCAATTAACAATCAAGATAATCACCCATGGACTTGTCTAAGAATCAATCTGGTGAAAGCAATTACTCTACTGAGATTTTTCTTCTGTCATCTTCAGCGGTGTTGGCAGAAAGATAATCCTAACTAGGCCGTGGTATACATCACTTGTATCCAGAAAGCTAACAATGTCTTCTACATAGTGACTGGAAAAAATACCAGAAGAAAACGTTTATAAAATCTGCCTTCTAGATCTATCTGGAAATTTAAATATGCTCATGATCAACTGCCATCTTTACATTAAGAAGAATCAGTAATTGAGACATATGTTTTTCTGACCTATAAATATGAACAAGTTAGATGTAAACTTTGTATATGTGCATACACACAGAAACCAGAGGTCAACCCGAGCTGTTGTTCCTAAGGAGCCATCAACCGTCTGAGTTAAGAAATTGTCTCTCACTGGTCCTGAAGCTCACCAAGTAGGCTTAGCTGGCTGGCCAGTGAGCCTGAGATCTTCCCTTCTACCACTCTATCTGCTGTTGCTCCATCTGTCTGTCTGTCTGTGCTGCTCTTGCTCTGTAAATTAAGAAGACTTACTTCTTCAGTAAAGCCGGCTTCTGTGACCTTTCTCATAATTATCTTTTTTTTTCCCCTGAGACTTGGTCTCTCACTGTCCTGGAGCCCTCAGGTAGGGCTGGACAGCTTGTTCTAGGAGGTCCCACTGTCCGGTGTCCCAAGCACTGGGAGGGACTAAAAGTAAGTATTATCAAAGGTCAGACTCAGACTCTTGCTCTTATAATTCAAGCATAACGCTTTATTGACTGAGCCAACTTCACAGTGTCCTTTCTTGGGACTTTAAAGCTATATCCGGGGAGAGAGAGTAACAGGGAAGAGGAAGAGGAATGGAAAATAAAACAGAGAGGGATTAAGACAGAGGTTTGTTTTTCAATAAATGTTAATGAAGTTATAAACCAGCCAAAGCCCTGGCCTTCATCCATAAACCACAGGTTCAAAGGCACTGTGAAAGGACGTTCAAGTACCTACAACCAGTTAAAAGAAAATCTAGAACAACAACAACCAGATTACAACCTGTGGATTTATAAGGTCAAGGGGGAAAAGAGAGACATGACCTGAACACATTTCCCAACTGTGGGAAAATAAAGGGGAAAACAACCTTTTCTCCCCAGTTATTCCCTCCCTCTCTCCCCCTAATTTCTCTTTTTTGTTTTGAATAAGACAGAAAACCTAGTGCAACCCCAGGCTGTCAACCGCCAGTACCTCCCAGCTAGCCATGGCAACAGCTGCAGTGCTTGGCTGTAATAAACTGGTACAATTTAATAGCTTTTATTGTTCTGCGGTGGTGTCTGAGCATAGCCGCTCTCCCCTCTTAGGACTCCAGGGCCCCGCAAGGGCAGCAATGAGAGGAGATCTCATTTACCTAAAAGCACTTATAAATTTTTAATTTGCTTTAACAAGTAAATTAACAAGTCCCTCATTCAGGCAAGTTTTATGGCTTCTTGCCACTTGGGAAAGGTCGTAAAAGTTTTATAGATAATCCAGAGCTACTGAGACTGCTCATAATAAATTGTCTGTTTCCTGTTATTTTATCAAACCATTGGGCTTCTAATGACTTAAAGTCACAGTTTCCTTATATTCTGGCTTTTTATGAGGCTATATTTATAAACTCCAAAGAATACCTTAAATTATACTAGGCCCTTGCTAATCATTACAAAGACAGTTTTTTTTTTTTTCTTTTTAAATAGGAGCTTACTTTCAGCTCAAACCTGGCTAATAAACAAGGTGACATGTTTTGAAGGCAGGATGCTGATTCTACACATTATTTAAAGGACTTCCTTGGCCAGACTTTCCATTAGAAAATACACTGTGAAATCTGCAGCCTCGTATGCTCTGTACACCCAATGCAGAATGGAACATTTTACAGCACTGCACATTAGCTAGTGGTAGGATATAAATAGTCATTCTGGTGCAAGCACTGGACCCTCCGTGCTATACCAGTATGTCAGGTGGAAGGTTCTCACTGCAGAAATACTGGCATGACTGTTACAGACTAACCAATGGCTTATGAACTGAGCTGATGTCTGCTCCTCAGGAGGAGATTGGTCCCTGGTATAGTAAAATGGGTCAACCCTTCCCCCCAAGGTCAGAACAATCTAGGCACAAAGGAGGAACCCATACATGAAACAGCTGAGGTAGTTATTGTAAAAGATTAAGCCAATTAAAACTCAAACATGAAAGGAATATTCCTGAGACCCAACCCCCTGACTGGTGAGCTATTGGCAGTTAATGACTATTCATCAAGGGAGAGTCCTTGAGAGAGGGAGAGAAAAAGGGAGGGAGAAAAGGAGGGGGGAGGGAGGGAGGGAGGAAGGGAGGGAGGGAGGGAGAGGAGAGAGAGGGGAGGGGCAAGTAGCCTCTTTTATAGTGGACCAGATCTAACTGGCTGTTGCCAGGCAACTATGGGGAGGGGCATACCTGTTGCCAGGTAATTATGGGGTGGAGCTTAGACAGAATCCTAACAAATGCAGTGAGCCATTTTTTTGTGTGGCTTGTGTATGAAGTACTCTATATGTGCTCACGGCTTGGATGCGTATTCCCTATCAGATGGTGATGTTGTGGAAGATGGTGAAACTTGAATCAGGGAATTCAAGTGGCACAAGTATCTGACTAGGAAAAGAACTCTGATGGCTACAGGCAGATCTGAGTTCTAGTCATTCTCTGATTCTTGGTCCACCACAACATGAAGGGCCACTGTCACACCGGCCTGCTGTCCTGCCTCCTCCCTTGCAACAGACTGAAGTACTTGCTACCATGCACCAAAATGAAGCCTTCCTCCTTTAAGGTGCTATTGTCAGGAATTGTGGTCACAGCAACACAAAGTAAGGAACGCAGGATCTTAAGGGGAAGCCACTACACATAAAGAAAAGGAAAACATATCTAAGACCCTTACGCAAGATGCTGAATGTCAAAGAAAGGCGGCACGAGCTTTAACCCCCAAGTTCAGAAGGAAGAAGCTGGAGAACACCACAATAATGAGACCAACCTGCTCTATACAGTGACGTTCCTGCAGCCAGGCCTACGTAGCAGGACCCTGTATCAAAAAATTCAAAAAGCCAAGTAATAACATCATACTTCACTCACATGTGACATGACACACAACCAGAAGGTAGGTAGTTCTCCACTCATTCATCTAAGTTACCCATCTATTTATTCCAAAAAAGACAACTTCACAGACTCAAAACACCCACCATAGTCACATGTAACTACTGGTTACTTACTTTTTGTAAAAGACATCTTACTTTATATGAATGGGTACACTGAATGTATGCATGTTTGTGTGCTCTTAATGTTTGAATGATTGGTGTTTTTTTTTTTTAATGGCCTTGTATTTGATCCTATTTTAATTGTATCACTTTGTTCAGGGCTGTAAAAAATAAAGGTCTTGGCCAGGTTTCAGAAAACATTCACAGGACTCAATTTTCTCCCCTGTACGTGTGTGAGATACATGTGCCAGTAACACAGACTAGAATCAAAAAAAGGATGTGTGGCAGCATTGACACCAATGATGCCCAGACTCACCTCATAAACAGTGCAAACATATCTGTACCACATGTCATAGCTGGTTTGAAATTGTTATTTTGATAAAAACCTAATATATGAGCTTGCTTATATTAACTGATGTGGGAAGACCCAGCCCACTGTGGGTGACACCAACAGAGGAGTTTGAGGTTTGGGCAATGCAAGAGTGTTGGAAGCAAGTGGGGTTCTGGGGTGCAAGCATTTCTCCATTCAGGTCACTCTGTTCTTACCTGTAGATGTGAATGTGACTAGACCCTTCAGGTTCCTCCTACCTGGGAGGATAACAACTTGGAGCTGTGAGTTAAAACAATCCTTTTTCTTCCTTATAACTGCTCTGGTAAACTATTTTATCACAAGAGAAATGACACTAAAACATCAATTATTCTACATTTAGCAAAACTTCATTTCAAAGTTAATTCCAACACTCTATTATAATCTTTCAGAGTACCCTAGAATGAAAGAAATCATTTCCATTTTTTTTTTTTTTTTTTTTTTGGTGGAACCCAGGCCTGTGTCTTCCTTTTGCTTCGTATACAGGGTATGTAACACAGGTAGATTCAGTAAATGTTATATCTTATGATACATAATCTTCACTGACTGCACTTTGAATCACCTAGGAGATTCAGTAATGCTTCTGGGTATCTCTGTGATACTGTTTCCAGAGGTTGGGGTAACCAGCCCATGGCCTGTGGTACCCAAGAGAACAAAGAGTGGTATAAAAGGGAAGTCCAGATACTACTAGTACATGCCTCTCTCTACATTCCTGTCCACTGTGATGTAAGCAGCTCTGCTACAATTCTTCATTATAATGGAATGAATCCCCTAAATGCATGAGCTGAACTATACCATAGCTTCAAGTTGTTCTATCAGGTAGCTAGTTATAAGATGGCAAAAAGCTAACCAAAGCACACTCCAAATCCCATACAAATCCTTACATAATAATTAAAACCAATACAAACACCTTGGTGCTCTTTTATTAAGTGTGCTTATATTAATGGTTCTGTTTGAAGTTTACAACCAATCCTTAAGGGCACTTTGCTTATTTGAGCCTATTTAAGAAACAAAGATATCTCCTAGTTTCCACTGAAGCAAGCTGGCTCTTGAAGTCAGAGCTGTGGCAGTTCCAGGGAAGTGGAGGCTCTCACAAAATTATGAGTGGGTGTGTCAAGGTTTAGAAACAGGTCTAGGGCAGAACGATCTGGGATGGAATCCTCCTATGCTGAGAAAACTGTGGTAAAGGACTATGTATAGCTGGAGCATAGCTGTTGTAGTTAATCAGGGGCTTCACTCAGTTTCTTAAGTAAACATAAACAGTTGTAAGCCACTAATTTGAATAGAAATGAAAACAGATTTTGATTCTTGGATGGCACAGTTATAAATTGAGTTTAGAGCATGTACAGGAACACTGTAAGTTCTTGTCGAACACGGGACAATATGAAACTTGTAGGCAGATAATTAGTTTTACTTGTTTTTGCCTCTCCTTCCAGCACGGCAAAGACTTTTTTCTTGTCTCTCTTTTAAAAAAAAACTATTTTTATCGCATTTATTTCTGATCAGGGGGAAAGGGCGCATTCACTTCACAATGCACATATGAAGGTCAGAAAACAACTTGCAAGGAGTGGATCTCTCCTTGTACCCTGTGGATTCTGGAGATCAAACGCAGATCACCACATTTGGTGGCAAGTTCTTTCTTTCTTGCTGGGTCTTGCTGTTGGCCATCTCTTTTTCTTTTAAGCCTGATATCCTGCAACGCCTCTACCATAGTGTGGGGGCAAAGAGTGGATACTTTAAAATGTCTGTTGAATGAATATACATTGTCAGGTGTAACAGCTCTGGTTTCCTAAGTGAACTGGCACAGTATCTCCAAAATAACAGCTCTTACCTAAAGGATCTGTAACATGACCCTGAACATGAATAAAGGAATCTTTACGCAGGTTCCAGAAAATGCACATAATTATAAGATGGTGTATGTGATTCTGCACATGCCTGCAAAGAAAGTCGTGGGCACATGAACATATATGAGCAAACATATCCCTAATCTGCAATCTAATCCTCTTACACTTACTGGCAATCACCTCTCATGAATCAAAATCATTAAAAATTATTTGCCCAGCCCGCTGCCTGTCTACAGCAGGCAGTAAGCCAGATGCTGTCTCTGCAGCAGTGCACAGGAGTGTTCCTTAGCTGTACCTAACTTGTTTAGAACTGGGGGAGTTTTTTCAGTTCACGTTTCAGGTTAATCTTTTTTCTCTAAGAACAGAATATCCTCTTTGCAGATCTCCCTGGGGGCTCGGTATTTGCAACATCAAACAGAACACACAAACCATTGCACCCACTTTCAAAAGCCTATTACACTGTCAACTGGCTTTCCTAACTGCAACCAGGGGAGAAGGCTTACAGACTCCTAAGCCCCTTTCTTCCCCCCAGGCAGCTGGAAAGGAGCCATAATTTCTCTAAGCTACCCAGTGCATTTTGTTTCACTAAAGAACTCCTAATAAGGCGGGCAACATTCCAAGTAGGAAAAAAAGCAACTTGAACTCACTGTAAATCTCACCTCCCTTTTACTACTTATTCTCTCTAAAAGTTTCGATTGCTGGCGAGCTCTGAGGATGGGGTACTGTCATGCACGACTCCCAATGACCCTTTTCCACACTGCTTAACAGATCATCACAAAATGCAAATCCACAAGCAGGGTCTGAAGCCAAGAACTGAAGTGGGATGCTAGGATGCCGCCTCACCTGCGATTTAGCACTCCTTTGGGGATGTCCAGGAGAACACAGAAAGAAGGGGGAACAGACTCAGGTCTTAAACATCCAAATGAAACAAACTGTGTTCTTTGTGCTTCTTTTGCCTTGTTAGAATCTATCCAAAGAAATGTAAGCCCAAGGGGAGACAGTGTGTATCAGCCTGTGCCAGCAGGGACAAACTTGCTTAATAGTTAACAGGGTTCATAAACTCCTCTTCCAAAGAGACACCCACATATGAAAGGTTTCTGAAGCATGGAGAAATATGTAACAGACAGACAGACAGGCAGACAGACACAGAGGGGAGGGGGGGACTATGCACACTTCCCTAGGACGCACACAAAACCATTTCTGCTGAATCCGGGTCCACATTTCCTTCTATTTGTCTTGAAAGTTTTCATGGTAGTTGTTGAAGGGAGAATTAAAAGTCTTCAGAGAATGCTACAAGGGAAAGGTGGAAGTCAAGGAAGCACAAAGAAAAAGGAGCGGTAGGGGAAGAAGGAGGAGAAGGACAAGGAGAAAGGCCAGACCTATGTGGTAGTGTTTGCTTAACATGCATGAAGCCCTAGGTTCCATTCCCAGCACCACATAAAGCCTAGTTTTGTAATGAAGCAATCTCAACAGACAAGAGTAGGAGAAAACAAAACAGAAGGTCAAAGGTGAGGGTCAGAGGTTAACAGTCATCCTTGTCTAGAAAGTTCAAGTCCTGCTTTAGCTACCCGAGACTGTCTAAAAAGACGGAGCTCCACATCTGT
Organism: Apodemus sylvaticus; assembly: GCF_947179515.1. NCBI lineage: Eukaryota > Metazoa > Chordata > Mammalia > Rodentia > Muridae > Apodemus > Apodemus sylvaticus. Next base: position 37,285,556 of record NC_067493.1, on the reverse strand, counting down.
GCGTCTACAGTGAGTGGAATCATAAAGGGACCTTAAAGTTTCCTGCATCTGGCCCCTAAGTACTTCCTCTAGGAGAGCTGTGCCGGCTTGACACAGCTGTGAAGGGCCCCGCTCAGGAAGCCTGAAACCTGCAGACACTAAATAAATTCTGGGGGCAGTCTTTAGAGACCATCGATTCTGCTCTGTCACAGAAGTGCTATATTCTCACGCTGATACACTCTATAAACAGCGTACGTGTTCTACACCACCTGTGTTAGCAAGGGTCACTTCTTTTCTGATCTGACATCTCTTGGCCTTGTGCCCAGGCGGCCTAGCAGCTGAGGACCGGTGGTTCACCCGGTGTGAAAAGCATTAGACGCGGCTCACCTGTATCTGCCCTTCTTGTCTCCTCCTAATCTCCTTCCTCTCCACTTTGGAGTTCATCTTTCATCCTACAAGCTGATAAGAAATGCATCCACTGTGGATAATTTCCTCACTCTGGAGAGAGTTTTTTCTCTCTTATAGAGCGCTGGCCATCCCAGTGAAGAAAGCAACACATCAGAATCATCCTTCTTGGCTTTTTATTTATTTACTTTTAGTCCATCTAAAAATCTTGCCTGGATCTGTGGGTGTGACTGGGCCATGAAGAAATTACCACCCATGACTTCTGACTTTTGATTTTTATTTAACGGCTCATTTGTATAACCTCAAAGATCGGAGGGGCCAGCAGACCCCAACGAGATTGGCAGCTGCGGTACTGTCAAGTTGGAAGGTTATGTCAGCTGCCAAGTCTGTGGAGCGAGCTCAGCACAGCGAGGGAGCAGAGAGAGATTGGTTACAGCCGTAAGTAATTGATCTGTCTGAAAATACAGGCTAGGAATCCTGGGATTAATGCTCCAGCTCCAGCTGGGCTGCACTGCTCTTTTCCCTCCAGCACTCTGACAACAAAAGCTGGCCGCCTCCTCCAGGGACGAGACATTTTTATTAAAATCTTTATACAACTTAACAGCAAAGACTCTGTAAAAGCATCCTAGAGATTTGAGGAGGGTGGGGTGATGAGGCACAGGCCTCCATCCCGAGAAAACCATCCCACAATTTCAGCACCCCCCCTCCCCATTTGATCCGGGTTTTCATTTCAAAGCAGTCACCAGCCAGTGGCTTCCCCTGGCCAAATGCACTCAGTCATCCCCCTCTGGCTCTGCAGAACTCTGCAGAATGCATGGAGAGGGAGCTCCAGGAGTGGCACGCTTAGCTGGAGAGATGTGGATGAGCTGTGGAGAACTGCAGGCAAAAATAAAGTGGGAAGGCTTCCAAAGCTGCAGCTGCGCTAGCCCATTAAAAAGCTGAGACTCATTCTGTTGTTCGACCCCACGCTTAGCACCGCATAACTATTCATCAAAGAAATTTCAGTGCAATTAATTAAATTATTCCCATGTCTGGGCTGCGGAGTCGTTATTCCAATATCAACTTTCACTCACTCTCTCTTAAGCTCATGTTTGCATGCCAAGTCACTACTCTGGGGTTGTCCAGTCTCAATAAAGCGGTGCTCCTCGTCGCTCACACAGGCTATCATTTCTCTTTTTTACTGCCATTTATTTTCCACGAGGACTCTGCTGCCAGGATACTGGCAGGACTTCCAGTATACGGTTGTAATGAAATCTACCGCAGACACTTAACGCAGGGCGAGGATGGAGCTCGGCTCATGTGAGGCTGTAATATAATAAATGCTTTCAGAAAGAGGATTTTATCAGCTCAGAAATAGAGTGTGGTATCACTCTCATACTGAGTGCAGGGGGAAAAAAGGTGGAGTCGTTTGAAAATTCCTGTCATAATTAAGTTTATGGCTGAAATATGCCTAATGTGAGAGATGTGAGCTGCTGCACAGACTGCCTCTCCTCTCCCCGAGTAGGGTTATTAAAAAGGGAAAGGATGTTTTTAAAACACTGTATTGGGGAGATGATGTTTTTAAAACGGCCATCTTCTTAGTTAAAGACATACAACTGGAATGCTCTTACAATTTGGGGGATATGACTGCTGTCCCACAGAGCTTTGTTCTAGCTGTGACAAAATATTAATAAGATTAAGAAAATAATACCTTCTACTTGATAGTCAGCAGACTATATTCAAGGCTCTTGACTATCCATTGTATATCACCATAGCAAATTACAGGACTGAGTAACAGTGGAGAATCACTACCTCTCTCAGCAAGAGACAAGAGCCTTCATATGAACCCAACACTGGAAAACAACAGATTGGCTTTTAGTAGCCTAGGTGCCGGCTCACCTAAGAAGTTGGCTGCTCCACTGAACATCCCCCAAAAATAAAGGGGTCACCATCTAAGGCTGGAAGGTAATTTATCCCTCACCTCACTGCCAAGTATAAGTTAAGAAATTTAAAAGTATAGAGTATAAGGGCTGGAGATAGAGTTTAGCAGGATGTGGTTGCCAGCATCCAGGTCAGGCAGCTCTGACTTGCCTATACCTTCAGGTCCATGGCACCCCGCTGTGCCTTCCAGGCACAGGACACATGGCCTCCCTGGCACTCATACTCATAGGTTTACATAAACATGTATTTTTAAAATCTTTAGTTTAAAGATTACGACAGAAGATGTTCTAAACCCCAAGCTTCTATTAAAAACAAACAAATAGGCAGGAAGGCTCTCTGAAGACCAGAGTATAAACACAAAAAGGAGTCTGTGTTCAATTCACTAAACATTCTATTCTTGGCAATCTGCTTGACCCAACCTACTCAAGAACTGTTCCTTCTACGGGTACTTGGGTATAATTTCTACATGGGTCATTAGAGAGATAGAAACGAAGAACTGAGAAGAATCAACAGAACTCAAAGCTGAGAGTCTCCAAACATGATGAAATGCATGGAACCAGAGATCAAAAGCAAACAAATAACCCAAAGCGTAAGAAACACACCGAGGGGCTGGAGAGACGGCTCAGTCGTTAGGAGTACTGACTGCTCATCAAGAGGGCCTGAGTTTAATTCCCAGCAACCACATGGTGGCTAAAGACCATCTGTAATGGGATCTGATGCCCTCTTCTGGTGTGTCGGAAGACAGCTACAGCATAACTCAATATATAAAATAAATAATATTTAAGGAAGGGAGGAAGAGAGGAAGGGAAGAAAAGAGGAAGGGAGGGAGGGAGGGAGGGACACTGATACTCACCATAACCAGTTTTTCCAAACTAACAAGAGAGTATTCAGACAGAAGTCAGAGAAATAAAAAAGGTCATATACAAAAAGCAAGTAGGATGATAGTCTATTTTCTCACTTAAATAATACAAATATAAATACTGGAAATAGTTTTAAAATACTGAATCAGGATAAAAACTAAAGTATTCTTCTATATCTAATGACAATGTCTTTAATCTTTTTTTAAAGATTTGTATTTGTTTATATTTTACGTGTGTGAGTGTTTCGGCAGCATAGATGGATGTGCATTCTCTATGTGGGTGCTGCCCACTAGGGTCAAAAGAAGGCAACAGGTCCTCTGGAAATGGAGTTACAGATGGTTGTGGGGCAGGATGTGGGTGCTGGGAACTGAAGTCAGGACCTCCGGAAAAATTACAACTGTTTGTCACTACTGAGGTATCTTTCCAGCCCATAAAAAATCTTTTGAGAGATATGTGCATAGGGATGTGTTTATGTGTTGGTATATATACCTGTGTGTGTACATGCAGAGGCCAGAGAATGATGTCAAATATCCTGCCATATTTGAGACAAGGTGTCTCATTGAATGTGGAGCTAGCATGATGGCCATCAAGTATTCCTAAGTATATTACTCACCATAATGTCTTTAAACAATGTAAAAGAAAATACTCTTATACAAAAATTAAACATCATGGTATATTCTGACTTACACAAAATACACGCAAATGTAGATCAGTACAGAGAATGAAAATGACCAGAAATGATAAGAACATAACCACTATAAAAGAATTCATTCACATACTGTTTCTTAAGAAGATAATGACATTACTATGATGTTTTCAAGGATGCAGTAGAATGTTTATAGCCTACATAAAGAAAAACTGACAGTAAGAAGAAACAGACAGAAGTCAAGTGAAATGTTCAACCATGTACTGTGTTTGCTACAGACTTAGTCTAACTTCAAGGGAGTTGATGGTAAGTTAAAGAGCCAAGGGTCCCCAATAGAATGATGGTTCAAACATCACAAACACTATGGAAGTAGCCAAGCTTCAGATTTTTCCTTTTTATTTCCTCCGCCAACAATGAGTTACGTGACATTTTTGCTACGTCAGGCAATGTCAGTAAGCTTCAAACCTCTCGCAATAATGTTAAAAATGTACACACCCAAGAATGTAAGGTACGATAGTTAAACTGGGGTTTTCATTCAGCTGGAGGTCATACAGGACATGTCCAATATGTGATGGGTTCATCAGAACGTAATTCCACTGTATGTTAGGAGCACCTCTGAATTCACACCCCCAAGAAATGACTGAACCAATAAAAAGAACTTCAGTGAATTAAGAAAGGAGACAAACCAGAACGAGAATTTTTCCAAAATGGGACTGGAAGGAGCACATCGAGCTTCCTCCAAGGACCCAAGCTTGTATCTTAGCACTCAGGTGAGGCCGATCACAACCACCTGCGATCCAGAAGATCTGACGCCCTCTTATGGTCTCCAAGAATACCTGCACTCACAGGCATGCCATATACACAGGCATACATAAAAGAAAACTAAATCTACTTTAAAAATAATAATGGCTCTTGAAAAGACTAACAAATGAGGAAAACAGGAACATGGAATAAATAAAAACAGAAAAATAAAGAATAAAATATTTGAATGTAACAATATCAAAAGTCTCAAACTATATATAGTCTAATGTTTGCAAAAGGCGAAAATCTGTCAGACTCAATAAAAAAGATCCATTTTTTTTTTAGAAAGGCATAGTACCCAAATATACCATATGCTCTCTATGTGAAACACACTATAAATGTAAACACAGAGACTGGTTAAAAGCAAAAAGATGGGAAAACGCAACAGTCAAAAGTGAGATGGAACTGTATCAATTTCAGGCAAGATATATTTTAGGCAGAAGAATATGTCAAAATAATCAACTGCCAATTGATCAAGACAAATGCAATCTCAATTTCCGCACTTAATAACAAAGCTTCAAAATAAAGAAAGCAGAGACTGATAGACGGCTCTCAGCACACAAGACACAAAAGGAACATCTATGAACCCTGACAGAAGATGAGCGGAAAATCTCCAGCATGGTGTAAGAAGACAGAACGCTTCCCTTCAACTAAATATACAAGGAGAAGAATGGTCATTCTTCTCTAACCAACAGTATACAGGAGATAAGAATCTGTGAAATAACAGAGTTAAACACTAGGAAGCAGCAAAGACAAAAATTAAATAAAATTGTTCTTATTTAGAACAGACCTAATCAATAAGGTTTATAATATAAACAAATTCAGAAAAGAGCCAATCTAACAATTAAGGGAGTTTATGACCACTACAGGATATGATAGATACACAAAAATTTGCAGAATAGTAAAGAATAATTTGAAGTTAAAAGTTATAATTAAATACCACCAAAAATATATACAGACAAGTGGGGAAATGGGTGAGAAAGGTCTAGTCACCAAAACTCATTTTGAGAGGTAGTAAGGAAAAAATTTAAATAGTATTCGTTAAAGGATTAAAAATTCCTACAACATTCTGTCCAGAGTGATACATAATTGAATATGACCACCATCTTATATTTAACAAACACATAGACTGGGGGCCATGGAGATGGTTCTGTGGTTAAGAATAACTACTGCTCTTCCAGAGGACTACATCTCAGTTTCCAGCACTCCATCCATCTAAACCTGTATCCATCTAAACCTCTTCATCAATAACATCTAACACTATCTTATGGCCTCTGCAGGTTCCAAACTGATTTTTGCACATATTTACACACGGAAATCCAAACACATGTACATACTTAAAATGACATAAATCTTTAAAATAAGAAATTTGAGCATGATTATAAAATTCATATAGAAATACATGAAAGGAAGAAGATTTAAAACAACGTTGCAAAATGCACTATAAAACTAAAGAAATCAAGTCATATGGTGTTGAGGCCAATATAGACCAGCTGCCTCGAAAGGATCAGACAGTAAATATTTTAGGCTGCTTAACATATATATGTATGGTGTTTGTCACATTTCCATCCTCCATAGCAATGAGTACTACTACCTGTAACGAGCAAGCTACCTGTAACAAATTAAAACTATACAAAACTATATTGTAAGCTTGATTTGAAACCATGCATCTTGGTTAAGTGACTCCAAGAGAGACTGATGACTGGAAAAGAATTCAGACTAAAAAATGAAGTGGGTGCTCATTAGATAAGAACACTAACTGCTCTTCCAGATGACCTGAGTTGGGTTTCCAGCATCCACATCGTGTTTCCCAATCAGCTGTACCTCCAAGCCCTTAGGAATTTAATATCCTCTTCCAGTCCCCACAGGCTCTAGGTACACATGCGGCTGTACACGCACACATAGAAACAATCACTCATGCACATGAAAAGAAATCTTTTTTTAAAAAAAATACTATAAAAGTAAGCCAGCACACGTGTTCACATTTTTGTTTTGTTTTGTTTTTTTCTTTGTTTTTACAAAGATACCAATACTTCCATGTATAAAGGGAGGGCATTTGTTTTCAACATATGATGCCAGAATACTGACACAGAAATAGACCGCAGCAAATTAATTCAGTTCATTTCTTAGCTCCTTTATGGATTTAATTCCAACTGGATCACATACCAAAACTATCATCGTTAGAGCTGCAAGCCTCCCAGAGGGAAGCACAGAGGAAATGCTCCAGCGCTGGGCAGTACTCTGTACCTTGGGGATGACATGAAACAAAGAGCAACAAAAGCAAACGACTGAAGTCTCACCAACAAAACTAACGACTAGCTGTGGGAGGTGCTTCTGTTAAGCATCCATGGATAGCCTGAAACTAATTATGTGGACCAAGATGGCTTTGAACTCTTGGGTGATTCTCCTGCCTGTCTCCTGGGTGCTGGGATTGCAGGTATGTCCTGCCATGCCTAGCTCAATGACACTATTAAGAGAATAAAACAATATTAGGGCATAAGCCGAGAACAAATATTGTGCATATTATCTGAGGAAGGTATCCTATCTATAAAACCCCTCAAAAATAAAAAAAATACAATTTTTTGAAAGAGCAAATGATTTGAATATCTGACTGACAGAGGAAGATACCGGGGTTTGGCTCTAGGGTGTTCCCCAAGTTACATTTGAGGGCTTTTGTTTACTAGCAGAACTGACTGACACACTAATGAAACAGTAGGCTATGCTGCATCAACACCCTGTACTAACAGCACACATATGCACTCATGCTGTCAATTTGGTTACTTCCCAATGCTTGGACCCCTCCACATCTTTTTTTTTTTTTTCCAGAAGGAAGTGGAAACTTTAAGAGGTGACAGAACAAAATCAGATTGAGTGTATTAGCTACATTGGTATCAGTATTATTTTGTGATCAAATACTTTCTGATTAAATACTATGATGAAAAGCAACTCGAAGAAGAAAGGGTAAGGTTTGGCTTGCCATTCCAGAGGGGATTCATCGGTTTTGGTGGTGAAGGCAGGAGGAAAATGGAGGAAGGAAGAGAAGGAAGGAGGGAGGGAAGGAAAGGGAGAGAGAAGTGGAAAGAGGAAGAGGACAGAGGGGGAGGGAGAGGGAAAAAGGGAGAGGGAGAGGGGAACAGGAGAGGGAGAGGGAGAGGGGGAAGAGGTGAGGGAGAGGGAGAGGGGGAAGAAGAGGGGAAAGGGGAGAGGGAGAGGAAGAAGGAGGAGAGGGAGAGGGAAAGGAAAGAGGGAGAGGGAGAGGGAAAAGGGGAGATGGAGGGGGAAGAGGGGGAGGGGGAGAGGGGGAAGGGGAGAGGGAGAGGGAGGCTTTGTGACACTTGTGCTCACTTGCTCTCAGGGTGTTTTGCCTTTTGACAGGCTGACAGTGAGGGGACCAACCAATCACAGATGGGAACCTCTGAAAGCTGTGAGAAAAATGCATTTTCCTGCCTTTAAGTGTTTGTCTCAGATGTACTCTCAGGGTGATGGAACACGAGAAGAAAAATCCCGAGGTTACAAATACACAAACAAGGGGACGATCTGTGTCATTCCTGACTAGTGAGATACAACTCAGAAGCACAGGGATTCTCTGCTGCATACATATTAAAACAAGCGGTTCAATCACTTTTCCCGTGTTTGTGGTGGTTTCTTTTTTGTTGATGTTGTTTTAATATGGGTATCTTGCGTGTGTGTGTGTGTGTGTGTGTGTGTGTGTGTGTGTGTGTGTGTGTGTGTTGCACATGAATGCTGATGCCTGCTGAGGCCAGAAATGTGCCTTAGATCCTCTAAAGTTACATACATTAACAGGTGGTTGTGAGCCACCAAATATGCATACTGGGAAGAACATTAAGTGATTAAGTGACTCACCAGAAATGATCCCATTACAGATAGTTGTGAGCCACCATGTAGTTGCTGAGACTTGAACTCAGGACCTCACAAAGAACAGTCAGTGCTCTCAACCACTGACCTAACTCTTCAACCCTAAGAAAGTGCTCTTCACCTCTGAGCAGCCGCCCCCCAACTTCACATTTTCATAAAACATTAATCATATACCTGAAACATTGTGTAGTCACTCCTCAACTAGACAATCCATGCAAATGTTCACAGTTGCTTATAGCACAAACAAGAATAGTCCCCATGATGCCAACAGCAAATGTTTAAAGAAACCAATAGTCTACATCCAGAGAATGGGACAGTACTGAACAAGAATGAATAAACTATTCATGCTGTGAAACAAATAAGTCTCAATTAGGCAGAATGAAAGAGAAAATTTAAAAAAAACATGCACACTCCATGATTGTGTTTATATAACCACTGCATGGATTAAAGAATACAAAAAGTGAGTGAAAGAAACCAGACCCTCTAAAATATACATCTCCATGATTACATCTATGTAGAAATCTAGACTTTCACGAATGCCTGGGCACAGGCTAGGATGGGTGTGGAAAGCAAACAGAGGAAGGGAAGAAGTACAACAGGTCAGGAGAAAGTCTTTGCAGTGATCGCTCTCTTCATTTTCTCAGTTGAGTTTCTACTTTCAGAGCTGGAGGAACACAGCAAAACTTATCAGTGAATTGGGACCTGTTCATTATGTGCTAGTATACCTTATTACAGCTGTTAAGAATAAGGAGGAACACAGCAGCCCTCATACATTACCACATAATTCAACATACATCATTTACTTGAATATGCTACACAGGAGTAGTCTTTGAAGATGACTTTGAGAATGTCAGGGATGAGTGCTAATCATCTGGAAAAGTAGACAGAGGCAAGTCACCTTGTAATTCTGCACTTTAAAAAACACTCACATGGAGAAGGACTTAAGTTGAAAGTTGTCTAAACTACGGGAGGTGCCTACATAGCAAGGGCATGCTTGGAAAACACTCTTAAGTTCCAGGAGTACTCACTAAAGGTATGGATAGATAATAAACTAAGTTTCTTTTCTTATTGAAGAAGAGTTAACAGAAGCAGCTTAAAGAAGACAGGGTTTATTTTGGTTCAGTTGGAGGGGGCATTTCTTTAAGGTGGGGGAGTTAGATGTTACACTTCATCTTCAGTCAGAAAGCGGGGAGATACAAGAGCTAAACTTTTGCTTTTTAATTCAGCCCAGGACCCTATATCATGGGATTGGGGTCTGCCCAATGCAACACACATATTCTCCCAGGAGGTTATCTCCTAGGTGATTATAAATACTCTTAAGTTGGTAGGAAATATAAACCATCAAGGTAGCCATCATTGAAATAACTATCAAGGGTATAACTACTCAGGGTTTAGTGATTTCATGACATTGGAGAGTGGAAAATTGAACAATGCAGAAGGCTAGGAGACCAACAATGTGAAAGAGTATTTCTGTCCAATTTTCTAAAGTATTCCCAGTGCTTGTGGCCATTGGATAAATTGACTAGCCACTACACAGATGAGAAAAAAGGAACAAGATATATGACTCAGTTATGCAACTAAGGGATTTGAGAGTGACCTTATATAAAGATGCTTTAGTAGAGAGGATCAGGCAGTCTGTTGTTGGTTAAGAGCTATATAAAGAAAAGGGGGTGTTTTGTCAAAGGAACGCAGAACTAAAAGGCCAGCTTTCTCATTCAAAGTTTCCAACTAGGATTAAAGTCTTTAGACCCGCTGTGGATTGTTCTTGAACTTCAGACACAGTTCAGACTGTTTGGCACAATTTTAGGCCTTTGGGAATTCTATCATTAAAACCAGAAGTAAAGTACTAAGAGCCTAGCTGTATCTGCGGATATTTTAAAAACACATTCAACAAGTTAAGCCTCTCCTCTGTCCTCGAGGGAGCCCCTCGTCTTTGGCTGACTGCTGCTTCCCATTAGCAACGTTTCCTCCTCCCCAGCACAGAATGACTCTGAATAACTTTTTAAGATGAATTTCCTTGTAGGAGATTACAATAAATCATCCATACACCATAAAATTTAATTTGGAAGTTCCAGGTATTAGCAAATCAACATTTCAGGCATGGAATGCAGACAGGCTAGAAAAAACATTTTATTTTTATATAGGTGCATTCTTACTCACTCAGGATTAATAATACTATTTGAGTAATGAATCCTGGACATAGGTAACTGTATTTTTCCTAATGTCTCTCCCTCTGCTCACATAAATGTGTGCATGCCACACAAAACCAGACAAGCTAACAGCATTACTACACATAACTCACAGAAATCTTAATAACTTTCATCTTGTCTTTTTTTTTAAAGACTGATTTTATTTTTAATTGTGAGTGTGTGTGTGTGTGTGTGTGTGTGTGTGTGTGTATTTTACATTTTGACACAGTGTCCTCAGAGCTGGAAATAGGGCACCTCATGGAATTACAGGCAGTTGTGAAACATCACCTATTGACTGCTAAGAACTGAACTCTGGTCCTCTGTAAGAGCCACAACAGCTCTAATACCTACCAATTTCCAACATTGTCTGAAGTCAACATCAGTCACGAGGATTCTTCTTCTGTATACTGACCATTCCATTAGTTAAATTCAGATTTCTATTTACTAAAAGTAATTTTCAGAGTTATCAGACACATTATGATTCTACCTATAACTAGTAGCCACTCTATGATTCTACCTATAACTAGTGGCCAATCTATTTAATACAACAGTCAAGGCATGGCAGTGCATGTCTGTAATCCCAGTGCTCAAAAGATTATGGCAGGAGGATCAAGAATTCTAGGTCATACTGAGCAAAATCAAGAGATTCTGCATTAACAAAATATAAATATAAAAGTAAATAAGTTCAATAAAATATTCTTCACCACCAAGTCTTACCAAGAGTGCCTGTTACTGTCAACCAGCCATCACATGAAAGTATACTTTCTCAGCTAGCTAAGGGGAAATAAAAAGAATACTATTTAGTTTCCCAACCTTAATTATTCCTTTTGAAGTCAATGCCCTTATATTTTCTGATTTTTTTTTTCATAATGAGGTTTCTGGGACACTTATAATTCTCTGGTTACTGAATTACTTTTCAGAGAAAATGTTAAAAAAAAAATGGCTTTGCCCTGCCCCCAATACCTACTCCTCATGAATTAGGCTTTTATAGAAAACCACAAATAGATAAATTCTCAAGCACTTGCTACTTGACACAAATGATTTGGATAACTAAATTGCCTGCTTTGTGTCCAAATCTACTCCTCATTCAATTATCTTGAAACGTGTGGGATGCAAAGCCTTTCTGAGGTCCTAATGACATTTAACACTCCTCTTCAACACCCTCCAATGCTCTTTTAAATATGGCCACCATGCTTTAAAAATCTGAAAGTGCTTTGTCTTTTGAGTGTTCTACAGTCAGTGGAGTTTAAGACCCTGATTTCAAATCCTGCAAGCATGCTAGATTACACAGCATCCTTACCAACCCCAGACACAATAGCGGCATGTTAACCAACCCTGGGAAGACATGTCTGTGTGTGTGTGTGTGTGTGTGTGTGTGTGTGTGTGTGTGTGTGTGTATGTGTGTGTGTGTGTGTACATACATATACGTTTGTTATATATTTTGTTGCCACAAGCTATGTATAGAAATTAGTTTACAAATAAAAAATGGACACTATAGGGCCCGAGGAGATGGTTCAATCTATGACATACTGCTGTGGAATCTAAATGCTCTGTCTTAAGATCAGAAGAACCTACCTTGCATGGTGGTAAGTGCTTATGTACCCAGCACTGGTGGGGTATGTAGACACAGGCATATCCATAGGGCTTGCTGGCCCTGGGAGGTTCCAGGTACAGGGAGAGATTCTGACTCAAACACTGAGGTGGAGAATGATCAAGAAAAGACAGAGCTTGTGCACTACATTTTCCCATTGTATCCCCTTAGTCTCTAGGACTCTGTAAATCTTAGTAAGAAAATGAGTATTATTCAGCTAACCAACAGATATACATGCACATGTAATAGAGAAGACTATTGGATCCTGTCTTCCTCATGGAACATCCCCCTAGACAGTCAGATCCATCTTTTATATTCTCACTGGCTTAAGCCCTCCAAACGATGACTATCCCTCTTCCAGACAGCTGAAATTGCCAGAATCTTCTGCCTCTTCTACTGGACCTACCTGTATCTTCTTCACATAGCATCCCTTTACATCCTCTGGGAACCTTTAGAATAAGTCCAATTCCTCTTCTACATGACAGTCCTTTAAATAATGGAAGACACCTATCATATATCGCTCCAGGCAAAGTAGCTCCAGTTCTCTCGACCATTTCTAATAGGACACGATTCCCAGTGTCTTCATGCACCTGGATAACTTTCTCTGCATACTCTGAAAATGGAATGCTCTGCCAGCCCTGTTCACACAGGCTGCGGTCCAGCCGTGTTTTCACCGTCTCTACCTATATCATCAAGTTGTACTTGTAAAGAGCTTGGAAGATGGATCATTTGGTAAAGGGCTTACAGTGCAAGTGCAAGCAAGGACCCAGGCCCAGTCTGCATAGCAGCATCTCTCTGGAAGCCAGACACGGTGGTTTATGTACCTAGCATTAGGGCGGAGAAAACTGTAGATCCATGAAGGTCACTACCAAGTCAGTCTAGGACTCAAGTTGAGTGACAAGGTCCTGAAAAAACATGAATGCAAATAATGAAGACACCTGACCACCTGATATCAACCTTTTTACTCTACATGTACACACATACATGCGAGAATTACATGTAACATACAAACATATAGACAGGCACATAGACACAGAAAACTAAGTAATTAAACGTGTTTTTTTAGCTCTAGACAGAGCACCATATCCATCTCCTCCACACATCAGGCTGTTGAAATTGAACTGCTGTTGCCACTTCAGGTCCTTTGGGATCACCTTCCCACTATTATCTGATATTAAGGTAATCTCTCTGCATCAGGCAACACATTTAATATCAGAGTGGATTTCATCTTCACTCATGCCACACAGAAAGAAAAAAAAAACTGAAGTCATAGCATAGGACATGCAATCACAGGTTCAACCATTTATATTTTTGTTCGCATTAATGTGCATGCATGTGCATGTATGTGTGCAGGCATATATACATGTGCCTGCATATATGAAGGCCAGAGGTCCACACTAGATGATCCCGAGAGGATGTTCATCTTATTTTTGTTGTTACTGTTGCTTATCTATTGAACTAGGCACATTGATCAGTCTGGAGCTGGACGGTCAGTGAGCTGCAAGGATCTCTGTGCTTGTATCTGAATATGTGCTTCCAGACCAGCTTGCTTCATGTGAGTATTAGGAGATTGAACCCATGTCCTCACAGCTATGTGGAAAGATTTGGTCAAATGACCTATCTTTCTAGCTGCCATAAAGTTTACTTAGTAGTATCTTCTATAATATTTTCAGGATTGACAGCAAGCATTCTTTTCCTCTACAAATATCAGAGGGACTCGTGTCCTTTACTGGTACAGTGATTAGTGTGAACATATACTGAGGGTAGTCCTCAGTTCTATAAGAAACCTACCAAAGCAAAAGGCAGGCGGTAAGCCAGAGAGTGAACCAGCCAGCACCATTCATCTTGTCCTCACAGATGGACTGCGACCTAGAATTGTAAGCCAAATAAAGCCTTTCCTCTTCTAAACTCCTTTTCTCAGGGTGTTTTATCACGGCAACAGAAAAGAAACTAGAACAGAGTCCAAATGAAAGAATGGTCCAACAACAACAACAACAATAACAACAAAAACACTCAAAAAACAAAAAACAGGAGAAGACTCAGAAATGATTTATATATAGTCAGTGTAAACTAAGGAATCCATGGAATTAACAGGGTATATAATAAACATGGAGGGAATTACACAGAATCCAGGATCACCATGAAGGAAAGCTAACTCTGCAGGTAAAGAAGGATGCTGTGTGCAGAATCATAACAGAAGAAATGCCTTCTGCTTCCAAAAAGCTTAACCATTCAGGCAAAAATATTGAAGTCATTCTGTAAAAAATTACATTGTTTATATTTTTAATTGTGTACATATGTGTATAAATTAAGTTGTCTGAAGAGGCCAGAAGAGAGCAATGGATACCCTGGAGCTGGAGTTACAGGAAGTTTTAGTTTGCCTCACAGGGGTGTTAGGAACTGAACAGCAGTCCTCTTCAAGAGCAGTAAGTACTCCTAATCACTGAGCTATGTCTCCAGTCTAGCCATTTTGAACCATTTTGTAACCAAGCCAAAAATGTCTTTTTAGGAAACAACAAACTGCAAAAGGCAGCTAAGTCTGCTCAAGCTACATATTTTGAGGGTAACCATAATATATTCAGTTGACAAACAAGTCTGCCAAGTAGCTCCTCTGCATGTTGATCATGTCAACAAAATTAATTTGACATTTACAGCTATTCTGAGAGTAAAATACAGTGCTTAAATTATTCTGTGGAAGCAACACGAGACAGAATTATTCAGTTGACAAAATCTAATTAGGTGAGAATTATTTCGGGTCATATGAATTATAAAACCTTTCACAGATAAGTATTTTAATTCAAAGTGGCTGGAAGTGTCATAGAATATTAATAGGTCCACAGACATTTGCTGTAATTTCACACTTCTGCCTCTGGGAGTGCCACTGAGTCCCATAAGTTTGACCTACATATTAATTTTTATACGGCTTTCTTGGGCCTTTAGACATATAAGAAGGCAGGGAGAAAGGATGTATGTATGTATGTATGTATGTATGTATGTATGTATGTATGGATATGTGAATGGATGGATGGATGATAGATGTTTCTATGCTACTAGCTTTGCATGTGTTAATTTCTGTTTTGGTGACATTCAATTATCATGCCTGTCTCTCTGTGTGATATTGGGGTATTTGTGCATATGTAAATATGAATAAAGTGCTTGCCACCAGATCATGAGGACCACAGTACAGCTACCTCACACCCAGATAACTGCAGGTGATTAGCATGGAATCCCATCTACAATTCCAGCTTGTAGGAAGCAGACAGGACTCCGGAAAACATGCAGATTGGCTTGATTAACTGAATCCTCAAAGCTCTGGGTTCAAGTGAGACCCTGCCTTGACATATAAATAATGCGGGATCAGGAAAGACCTCTGGGCTACACACACACACACACACACACACACACACACACACATGCATGCAAATACTTACCTGCATGTATACATACAGAACAAAAATCAATACCACCTTGACAATATAACAGAGAAGGAGGGAGGAGCAAGGATCATTGGAGGGAATGGTAAACTAGAAGTAAAGGGGGAAAAAAGGTGAAATTATAAAGGGGATGAGTAGGGAGGACGAAGAATCATATGTAGCTGTGAAATGTGAAATCGTGTCCTTGCTTGTGTCCGTGTAAGAGTTAAAAGCTGCCTGGTAATAGGCCCTGTGGAGTTCTCCCCTGAGCCGCAGCCAAGGCCAGTAACCCTGCTATTAGAGACCTGCCAAGCTTTGTCAATGCAATCTGCTGACTGCCTTGAGTGACAAGCGATCAATATTCTCTACTCTCATGGGTCATCACAGGTGACACAGGCCTAAGTAATAAAACAGCCCTGGCTGCCTCCTCTAACTTGAATGCTTCCCCAGCCACAATATTTCTTTTTTGTCTAAACGCCTCAGGCTAAATTTCTCAGAGATCGAACCATCTGATGGGGATAGAGATTCTGAGGAATTGCGAGGTGTCTGAATTGATGCTAGCCCGAGAAAGCTCAGTAGACTGGAGAAATAGGTTCAAGTAAATCGAAAATGACTAGCTACAGAGTTGTAATCTGCTAGCACCAGACCCTGTAGCAACAAGCCAATATGGAAGGGGGATGGGGCGGAGGAGGGATGCTGACAGGCAGCTACCACTCAGGCATCTGTTAAAATGAGAACCCATTTTTCCCCACATGGCTGTGTGGATGATAGACCCTCACTCTGATATCTGTAGGAATGGGAGGGATGAGGAGTTCCTCGTACTGCAGGACGCCTTCAAGAATGATGAATGGGGGTTGGGCATACAACTCAGTCAAGCACTTATCTCTTAAAGATGAAGATGTAAGTCTGAAGCCCAGAACCTACCTTAAGAAAATAACAAGGATGGGGGTGTGTATTGGTAATTCTAATGCTGGGCACAGGACAGACAGATTCCTGGCCAGACAGCCAAGCCTACTTGGAGAGTTCCAAACCAGTCAGAGGAAATCAAAACGCGCAGAAGCTGAGGAATGATGGCAAGGTTGTCCTGTAGTCTCTGTACATACATGAACACATATACACACAAGTGAACCTACATACAAATGCACAGGTCCAAACACGCATACACACAGAGAAACAGAGACAACAAATGATCTCTACCCCTAGCAATAAGAAAGAGTCTACAGAGATTCCCTCAAAGGTAGGGCACAGGGCTTTGCTATCTTCTGATATGCTCAAAGGGCACCAGCACCTCCTTCTCCAGCAAGACTAAACTGCATGGAAAGTTCTTCTCTTCCCTCCAACTCTACAGAAGCAGCCATTAACATAGACCTGCTCAGTGAGGTGTCTCTTCTAAACAACCCCTGAAACAAAGACTGCTCAGAATTCCCGCATGGAATTGGATTCTTTAGGCAGTGACCCAGAGGAAATTGGCAGACAGCTCAAGGTGATCAAGCCTTTAACCCCCACTGTGAATTGATTATTGATGATGAAGTCCAGAAAAAATTTAGGTAGGGCAGATGGGTCTGGCTACCTCCCTCACAGATGGATTTTCAAATGTGGAGGCCTTCTGTTGTCCCCAGTGCAATCTTAAATGTTTTTGGATGACATTTAAACACACTTTCCCTTGGTACATATCCACCAACCCGTCCTCCCCACAGCTACTGTACTGAGTTTAAGGACAGCAAAGATACCTTTACCTCTCTTCTGTAAGCACACACGGTTCCAAGAGTCAGAACTTTCATCAGAAAACACAAAATCCTACTTTGACTACTGCTAAGAACCAAAGTTCCCAGGATGGGTGCCTCTAGACATAAAGTTTTGGCATTCATCCTATGCAGGATAAAAAGATTAAAAATGAAGAGTTTTGACATGTAATTTCTTGATTTTTATCAGTCAACCCTCATTTAATTTCTCGTTGTCTGTAGGTTTTTATTTACTTTCATCTTTTCCCCTTTATAATTATTACAAAATAATCTGTTCCAAAATGTATAACAAGTGTGTGCTTGTGGTAATAGGGGGTTCCCACAATGATGCTTGCAAGCTAGTTTTATATTGCAATAGTCCTGTGTTCAAATTTAAAAGGAAAATCTGGGGATAGTCACTCAGCTCTGTTATCCTAACACTAGAGAGGCAAAGGAAGGAAGTTCTGCTATAGGCTCAAGGTGAGCCTAGAGCACATAGCAACTTCCAGACTGGTTAGAGCTACACGGCGAGACCATAATCCTGAAGGAAAGAAAAAAAACTGAAAAGTCGACCAGCTAAGAAGACATCCCAAGTCAACTTGGAACACAGTGTTGGTTAGTGGCTGACAGCTAACTCTCTTTCCAAACTGGGGTACAAGTGATTTTAAGACGGATAGTCCTCAAAGGTATGAACAGGGTCTAGTTCTCAGAAAATAGTTGGTGTCTAATGAGCAGTACCACAGGATAGGGATAGACCTGCCAGAACCATGGGCTAGAGAAGCCTCAAGCAGGGCTACCCAGGATTACTGAGGGAGACATTTATTGGCCACATTCTAGCTTGGGCAATTAGGATTAATTACAAAGGGAAAATCTAACCTAATTGATCCCACATTACACAGCTACAAATTAATGAAGTCATGGTCCTAAATAACTCAGGAATCAATACTTGAGTGTCTGAACACTCCTGGAGAGTATAAAGTCTAGCTTAGCACATGGTAGTACTCCATGTCCCTGTGGACAAGGCTCATATGTCACCAATGGCAGAGGGATAGTGGACTAGAAGAGTGGGATGATGGCTCAGTAAGTAAAGTTTTTGCTATACAAGCATGAAGATCTGAGTTCAGATCTCCAGGACCCAGGTAAAATATGCAGGGACTGCAGGGAGAACCTGTAAGCCCAGTGCTTGGAAGGGGTAAGGGCAGAGAAAGGAGGATCCCTCAGCGCACGAGCCACCAATCGAACTGAATCAGGATGTTGATTCAGACCCTCTCAAAAGTAAGTTGAGAAACTTGTAAGATAACAAGTAAAGACACATGTAGGAAAAAACACATTCCTACTAGTTACTGAAACACACAAACACACACAAACACACACACAAAGAGAGAGAGAGAGAGAGAGAGAGAGAGAGAGAGAGAGAGAGAGAGAGAGAGCTCAGCATGTGGATGCCCAGCCCCCATCCCTTAGATATGTCCCCCCTCTTGCCTACACAACTACTCTAATCACCCTGAAGCCTTGATAGACCTCGGGTTAAGTTGGCCACATACTTAAAAGGGTATAGGACTTAGCTTTAGCCCCTGATGCTTTAGAAAAAGACGTGGACGCCATTCAGATGTGAACGGCACTCAGATGTCTCAGCGCTGAAAGGAACTCTCTAGTCCGGGATGACTGCCTCAATCCTTGCGGATTATCACTGCTTACTGAAAGGTCTCAGGCTGAGAATCCCACTTCTTCAAAAAGCGCACATGCCCAAGGCAAAGGGAGTGACGGCTTGGATCTTCCCCTGACAGGTGTGTCACTTCTCTGTGGCTACTTAAGCACCTCTGCTTTGGTAAGAAAGCTTGTCAGGCAAAGACATGACAGGATGCCCAGTGGCTGACTTAATCACTTGCTTGGTTTGACTCACTCTCTTCTGATAAGCTGCATTCAGTATTAAATCCACTCAGAGCATGAGGACAATGTCCTCACAAGTTGTCACTACTGTGGCTATTCTGTGTCAGAAGGAATACCAAATATTACACAATGAACAAAGAAACAAAATCATATGAATTGTCAAAATTTAAATAGACTGATTACGTCTACAGATAAACTGGTTAAAACAGAACAAAACACACAAAGCAAATCAGCGTGCATGGGCTTCCTCTTTCACTTTATGTATTTTATTTTTCTTACCACCCTAACTCCTTCTCTTCTTTCTTAACAATCTATGTAGCCAAGGTTAGACTCCAAATTAATATCTTCCTGCCTACCTCTCCAGAGTTCTGGAATTACATAAAGGTGTTTCACATGCTGGCTTCTCATTTTCTATACATAATTTAAATAGTCTTCTAAATACATACTTTCGTAACAAAATTAAAATGTAGTAAGTATTTTCTTATTTTAAATATTCTTTGAAAATATATTTAATTTTGTATAAAATTTCAAAATACAAAAATAATATCAACTGGTATACAGAGAAGACTCAGTTGGTAAAGTACTTGCCTTGAAAGAAGAAGGACTTGAATTTGATCCTGAATCCCCACATAAAGTATGTTCTGATCTGAAGATACAGAGACAAGTAGATTCCAGGGGCTCACGAGCCAGGGAGCCCAGTTTATTCTGTGAGTTTCGGAATAGTAAGACACTTTGCTTCAGGATACAAAGGGACTGGAGCTTGAGGAAGCACGGGTTGTTCTTTGGCCTGCACGTTTACACACACGCATGTACTCACACATATATCATACAAACCAACAGGTAGCATAAGCTGATCAGGTATTGGTTCACATATAATATTTTGGTTGTATAAGGATCTTCTTCAAATTCAGTTGTGTCTCAGTAATGTCAGACAGTTGGCAAATCAACTGAACCAACAGTCTGAGAAATCCTCACTACCATTCCACAGATGCTTTCTGGAGTCTGAAAAAGGGACCTTTCTACAATCTCCTTCAGAAAACTCAAGGTTTCATTGCCAGAAAACCTTACAATACTCCTAAGTGCAAACAGAGACCTCCTTCCCAGTTTTAATTGCACTCCTTATTCATGTCCATTCCTTAGATACTTCATTCCCTTTCTCATTCCTACCGGCTCTCAGTTAGCTGAGCTAATCTAATGGACAGAAGGTAAATACCTTAGTCTTTTTTTTTAATTTAAAATTATTATTATTTTTACTGGATATTTTATGTATTTACATTTCAGATGTTATCCCCTTTCCCAGTTTCTTGTCCAGAACACCCCTCTTCCATCACCCCTCCCCCCTGCTTCTATGAGGATGCTTTCTGTCCCATCTACCCACTCCCACCTCACCACCCTGGCATTCCCCTACACTGGGGAATCAAGCCTTCAGAGGACCAAAGGCTTCTCCTCCTATTGAGGCCAGACAATGGCATCCTTTGCTACATATGCAGCTGGAGCCATGGGTATCTCCATGTTTAGTCCCTGGGAGCTGGGGTGGGGGGGTGTGGGTCTAACTGGTTGATATTGCTATCCTTCCTATGAGGTTGCAAACCCCTTTAGCTCCATCAGTCCTTCCCCTAACTCCTCCATCGGGGACTCAATGTTAAATTCAATGGTTGACAGCAAGCATCCATCTCTGTATTTGTCAGGCTCTGGCAGAGCCTCTCAGGAAACAGCTATATCAGACTCCTATCAGCAAGCACTTCTTAGCATCAGCAATAGCGTCTGTATTTGGTGTCTGTATATGGGATGGATCCCCAAGTGGAGCAGTTGCTAGATGTTCTTTCCTTCATTCTCTGCTCCACACTTTGTCCCTGTATTTCCTTTAGACAGGAGCTCTTCTGCATTAAGAAATTGGAGATGAGTGGGCGGCCCCATCCCCTAACTGGGGGCCTTGCCTAAGCTCTGGATATGGTCTCTACAGGTTCTTCCTCCCCTTTGTTGGGCATTTTAGCTAATCTCATCTCTTTTGGGTCCTGGGAGCCTCTTGCTTTCCTGGCATCTGGGACTTGCTGGTGGCTACCCCCCAGTTCCCCGCTGTCAACTGCTACACACCTCTGTTCAAATTCCTGACCATCTGTATTTCATCTCCATCTCATACATGATCCTGCCTCCTCCTACTCTCTTCCTCCCAAGTCCCTCCCACCTCTACTTCATATAAGTATTTTATTTCCCTTTCCAAGAAGTACTGAAGCATCCACATTTTGGTCTTCCTTCTTGAGCTTTATATGGTCTGTGAATTGTATCTTAGGTGTTCCGAGCTTTTGGGCTAATATCCATTTATCAGTGCATGGGTTACCTCACTCAGGATGATATTTTCTAGTTCCATCCATTTGCCTAGGAATTTCAGGAAGTCATTGTTTTTAATAGCTGAGTAATACTCCACTGTATAAATGTAAAGCTGTATCATTGCATGGGACCTGGGAAGATCCTGCATCAGACCTGGCAGGACCATATGAGTCAGCAAACCCCCTCACTGTGCCCCGAGGGCTGTAACCTTGCTATGGAGGACTGGAAAATTCGAATATAGATCTGGGAGAAGAGAGACAAATGAGTTATGAAAGACCAGTCCCATGAAGTGCTTTGTACTAAAGGAAAACTTTTAAGATCCTGTAAATTATTTACTGGGTTACAGATCTAGAAAACAAACATTTTAAATTAAACTGCATAGGGATGCAGAGATGGCTCAGCTGTTAAAAGCAAATATTACTCTTTACGGAGGGCCTCAGTTCAGTTCTCGACAGCCATTTCAGGTGGCTTACAGCAGACTGTAACTCTAGGTCCTGATGATCTGACAGTCTTTTCAGGACTTCTTGAGCATCTGCACAATATACACAGATACAGGCAAACGTAAAAATAATCTAAATCTTTTTTAAAAACTTAAACTTTATTCCCAGACAACCAGGGCAATATAGAAAAACCGTGTCTCATGTCTCAAAAACCAAAAGAAAAAAACTGAATTTCATAAAACTGTAAAGTTAAAAGACAAATCAATTTTTAAAAGATGCTGAATATATGTAATGAAATACTATTTAACATTTAAAAAGAAATTCCTGCAACTTACAACAGCATGGATAAAATTAAAGAATACTCAACTAAATTAAATAATATCGAGCACAGAAAGACAAACACTGCATGTTCTTAATTATCTCTGGAACTAAAACAAATAAATTCATAAAAGCAGAGAGCAAAATGGCCGTTATTCAGGATGGGTCAAAGGGAAAACCAGCTTAGACAGGACATGGCGACAGATTACGAACAGAGTATTTTACACTTCTAAGCTGGCAGACACAGAATTTCAAATGTTCTACCCACAAAGAATTTTAAAGATTAAGAGTAATGGTTACATGAATTCCCACCAAAGATATACATTCTATTGTTTTGTACCTGCCCATGGATGGAAGCAATTATAAACTGCCAATTTAGAATTTAAGAGATATAAAAATTCATGACACTGGATATATAATTTTTTACCATTATAAAACTTTAAAAATTGATGACAAATTATCCACACTGATTGATTTTTCCTTATTATTGTGTGTGGCAATCACCACACACAGAGAGAAAAAAGATAATTCAGTAAAACTTTCAGTTGACAAAGTTTTCAGTGCAGCCCAGCACTGGATCTCTGCTTGTTTGCTTGCATGTTTGGAGACAGGTCTGATTATGCAGATCAAACAGGCCTAAGCTCACAGAGATCCACCCGTCCCTGTCTTCAGATAAAAGCCATGAACCATCATCAATCCCAGCATGCCCTCTTGGAATCTGTTGATAAACTGGACTTTTCATTACCGCTAATGTACTTGCATGTTTAATTTTCTATTCATCACAGAAGTAGGAAAAGAAAAAGTTCGATTTTTTTTTTCTGTTTTGTTTTTAAAGTCATCAAAACGTACCTGAGAGAAGGCTGGGGACAATAGAAAATGCATGTGAATGTGGTGGTGAGAATAAAATTCCAAGATTGAATTATGATTAATTAAGTTGACTCACAGCATAAAAATCCACCCAAACGTGACAGGCGGAGTTTTATCCAAAGAACATGTAGGAAAAGGCAGTGTGCAATGGTCCACATCTATAATATCAGCACTCCTACCTACAAGGGAGATGGGAAGTTCAGACAGATAGGAAATTTGTCCAGAAGCCTGAAAACCAGTTATCTGATGTACACAGTATAGCAGACACAAGAGAACTCCTGCTCAGAAAAATAGAAGAGATTCAACTCCCAAAATTTTGTTATCTAATCTCCACACATTTAGTTTAGCACCTGTGAGTCCTCATTCTCCTCCATTGAAAAAGAAGATTTGTTAAGATACGATGTTTAGGGGAGGTGTTTATACATGTGTTTAATAATACAAAAGCTTACCAAATGTTTAAATCTTAGAGAATGTATATAACCAACCAAGGGCGTGATACCTAAGAGAGTAAAGGAATGGTAAGCAGAGCTTAAGAAGCCTGGGACAACATGATATACTTTTAGTGATCTTATTGAAATCCTAAGATCACAGAGAAACCTGCATAAAAGAACTTTTCTAACTATCAGATTCCACAATTTGTTCTGACTTGAGGCCTTACCGACTCAGGGTCCATCAAACACTAAATTTATTCTAAGTGTTATTTGTGGCAAGGTCTTATTTACCTGAGCTGGCTTCCAGTTCACTATGTAGCAGAGAAAAACTCCTAACTCCTGATCCTTTTTGCCTCTATGCCAAGTGTTGGGATAACAGGCATCCATTCTTTTTTCCCCTTTCATGTTTTTTTCTTTGATATATTCTTTATTTACATTTCAAATGATTTCCCCTTTCCTGGATACCCCCCTCCCCAAAAGTCCCATAAGCTCTCTTCCCTCCCCCTGTTCCCCAATCCACCCCTTCCCGCTTCCCTGTCCTGATATTCCCCTGCACTGCTACACTGAGCCTTTCCAGGACCAGGGGCCTCTCCTTCCTTCTTGGGCATCACCTTCCTTCTTGGGCATCATTTGATATGTGAATTGTATCTTGGATATTCCAAGCTTCTAGGCTAATATCCACTATCAGTGAGTGTATACATGAATGTTCTTTTGTGATTGGTTACCTCACTCAGGAAGATATTCTCCAGTTCCAACCATTTGTCTAAGAATTTCATGAATTCATTGTTTTTAATGGCTGCATAGTACTCCATTGTGTATATATACCACATTTTCAATATCCATTCCTCAGTTGAGGGACATCTGGGTTCTTTCCAGCTTCTGGCTATTATAAATAGTGTTGCTATGAACATAGTGGAGCATGTATTCTTATTACATGCTGGGGAATCCTCTGGGTATATGCCCAGGAGTGGTATAGCGGCATCTTTTGGTAGTATCATACCCAGTTTTCTGAGGAACCACCAGACTGATGTCCACAGTGATTGTACCAGCTTGCAACCCCACCAGCAGTGGATTGCACATCCACTTTCTCCACATCCTCGCCAGCACCTGTTTTCTCCTGAGTTTTTGATCTTAGACATTCTGACTGGTGTGAGGTGAAATCTCAGGGTTGTTTTGATTTGCATTTCCCTGATGACTAAGGATGTTGAACATTTCTTTAGGTGCTTTTCCATCATTCTATATTCCTCAGGTAAAAATTCTTTGTGTAGCTCTGTATCCCATTTTTTAACAGGGTTATATGGCTCTCTGGAGTCTACCTTCTTGAGTTCTTTGTATATCTTAGATATAAGTCCTAGTGTTAAAAACTGCATGGTATTGGTATAGAGACAGGCAAGTAGATCAATGGAATAGAATTGAAGACCCATAAATGAACCCACACACCTATGATCACTTGATCTTTGACAAAGGAGCGACAACCATCCAGTGGAAAAAAAGATAGCCTTTTCAAAAAAATGGTGCTGGTTCAACTGGAGGTCAGTATGCAGAAAAATGCAAATCAACCCATTCTTATCTCCTTGTACTAAGTTCAAGTCCAAGTGTATCAAGGACATCCACATAAAACCAGACACACTGAAACTAACAGAAAAGAAACAGGGGAAAACCCTTGAGCACATGGGCACAGGGGGAAATTTCCTGAACAGAACACCAATAGCTTATGCTCTAAGATCAAGAATTGACAAATGGGACCTCTTAAAACTACTGAGTTTCTGTAAGGCAAAGGACACTGTCAATAGGACAAAACAGCAACCAACAAACAGGTACCCAGTCCTATGCTTGATTTACCCAGGACTAATGATAGCATGCAGGATACAGCACATGCTAGTAGAAACCACATCCGAGGTCCCTAATGTGACATCTTTCTGGCTAAATAACCCTTGCTTAGATCTCTGGGTGAAAACAAACAACCAGCAGTCAAGCAAGCCCTCTTCATAGGCAGGGGTGAGGGAAATCAGGAGGCTGAGTGACAGGAAACTCTACTGCTAGGAGATCGAGGATGGTGACAGTAAACCACTTTCCAGGGTTAAAGCAACCGTGTCCACTCTATTGGTTGGATTTGTGTTGCTTTCTTTTGCCAGTGTGAAAAGAACTATTTCTGGAGCTGACCTGGGTACAAAAGCCTGGGTGAACTGAGCTTTCTTGTTGATCAGAATGTGTGGCAGAGCAGAGGGTAAACCTCTTTGAGTAGTCGGATCAGGGAATGTGGTTATGGATTCAGGTCTGGCTGACAGCGCCATACTGGGCGTCTCTAATCTTCCCAGCTAGCTCTAAATCGGCATGGTGCACATGAACCCTTGACACAGGGCAGACACATGGGACTCTCTAAAGGGATAAAAAGCAATCTGCTGCAGTCGGGTGCCGAACACAATCCAAAGCCTTCGTTCCCTCAGCTTTGCTCGAGCTGAGAAGCCTCATAGAAACCTGTTCCACTGGGGACTCGTCCTGGTCCTGGCTCTTCTGGAGAGAGGGGTGGCTTCTAGTCTGACACGGAGAAAAAGATGACGCTCTAAGAACTTTGAACTCAGGAATTAAAAAGCGCATGTGTGCCTTCCTCTCCTCTACTTTCTGCTGCCTGGAGAAAGCAAAGTTTCAAGGAAACACTGGGAAGATGGTCTTTACTGATGACCTTTCCCATGAAAGGGTCCTGTATGTTGTGCATTTCTGTAGGCTCCCAGAGGAGGGATGACAGACAGTTGGAGAGCAAGGGGAGAGCAGGAGAGCAGGATGCTGAGATCTGTGCTGACTTTTTTTTTTTTTTTTTTAAGAAAACCACAAACTGGAGAAAAGAACCCCTCAGGTAAACCATAAGTAACCATTGCCTCCTGCCCGGCATGTGCAGGGTTCCATCCAAAGTACAACATGAATTGGATATGGCGTTGCACATGTATGATCCCAGAACTTTGGGAGACAGGCACAGGAGGATCAGAATGCCAGGATCATTCAAAGACTGTCCAGGCCACAAAAGACCCTGATTAAAAACAACAGTACTGCGTATAATCTCACTTATCAAAAGAAAGAAAAAAAGAGGTGTAGGGAACTTAGAAGTTTGCGGTTAGTAACGTGAGAGCCACTAACTGGCTTGTGTGGTGAATGCTAAGACAATGGAGACTCTCCCTTGAGAAGCCCATACCCACACTTGGGAATCTTACTCTCTGTAGTGTACCCACTCATGTGCATGTTGTTGAGTATGCCCTGTGTATGTACAGTGGTCAGAGAAAGACAGTGAGGGTCCCATGCTATCACTGTCCACTCAATTCCCTTGAGACAGGGTCTCTCACTGAACTTGGAGCAAACTGGCAACCAGAAAGGCCCAGTGATCCTTGTGTCTGCTCCCCAAAGCATTGTGGTTGTATGAACATACACAGCCATGTCTAGCTCTTTCTGTGATCTGAACTCAAGTCCTCGGGCTTGTGCAGCAAGTGCTCTGACTCTCCCCTCTCCCTGTTCCTCTCCCTCCCTCACATTTCCCTAATTCCTTAGCAGGTGATCCTGTGAGATGCCTCTGCATAGCCTCTCTCTTCAGACACAACATTCCCCCTTCCATTGAAGACAGCAGCTTTCTATTTCAAGCTGCTATTGCCTTGCTGTGAAAACTTCAGCAAGCTGCATGAACTTATAAAGAAGTCTTGCTTTGCTCACAGTTCCAGAGACTCAGTCAAGGTTCCTTGGCCCCATGGTCCCAAGGAATGTGTGAAAAGGAGGTAAAAGGTCAGGGGAAAGGAAATGGACTAAGGACAAGTTATTACCTTCAAAGACATTGACTCCCAGTGATCCATACCCTCCAGAAGCTGTATATATCCCAAAGTGTATAGAACCTCCAAACACAGCTATAGTATCAGAGGGACACATGAACTTCTTCCCTGGATGACAGACATTTCATTTCAAAACATAATGGACCACCTATGAAATACTGGCTACAAGGAAGAGATTTATTTAAAGGAACAAGAAATATAAGACAGGATCCCACTATGTGGCCAGGCTGTCCTTGAACTCACAGCAATCCTACTTCAGCCTCTGATGTGCATGAGCTGCAAAACCTTGTTGCCTGTCCGTTGCTGTCTCCCTTTCTGTCTCTGTCTCTTTCTCCGTCTCTCTCTGAGCAATGAAAAAAAAGAGACAAACTTCCTTGTTCATTCTCAATTTTATCTGCAAGTCCCACTTATCAGAGGCATATGATAAAACCTAATGGCATATTTAAAATCCACTTCATTCCTCATTATTGAGAGAAGTTTCATGTTAGAAGTATGGTTTCCTGGGAAGGTAAGACAATTCAATGAATAAAGATGCTTGCTGCAAAGTATAAAATATGAACACCTAAATTTAATTCCCATAGGGTAGAAATGGAAAAATGGCTCTATCACACATGAAACATGGCACACAATCTCACACACACATACACACACACACACACTCACAAACACACACACACACACACACACACACACCAACTACAAATGTTAAAAAAAGGATTACATTCTTATTTGTGTATGAAATGTAGACTGCTTGCTGGTAGTACTGTGGTACTGATGTAAAACCCTATTAGGATTTTACCTATGAAGGGGATAATACTGGTTACATCTTGGGGTTTGTGACATTGAATCAAGTTGACATGATCTAGAATTACCTAGGATTCAACCCCTGGGCATATCTGTAAGGATGTTTTCTAAATTGGCTTAATTGAGGTAATAAGACCCATATTGAATCCCATTACCCTGCCCCCTCCCATGGGCTAAGGTCCCACCCAAAGGCATTCATCTGTGTGTCTCATAATTCTGCACATGATGTGACAGCTGCCTTACTCTTGTGCAGCCATCCCTTCCTTCCACCTGACGGACTACACCCTGGATCTAGGAGACAAAGCCACCTCTCCTTCCTTAATCTGATTCTGTCAGGCATTTTGTCATAGCAACAAGAACCAGTAACTCAATACAGTGTCCCTAACATGGCCTGACATATGAGAAAAGGCTCATGATGGTCACAGTTTCAAAGCAACAAGAAAAAGAGCCTCATTTCCTGACCCTGACACCCCCCCCAACCCTCCAAGAATTTAAACAGGTTACTGTTTTAATTTTTCTTGTGACAAGAGAATAAAAGGTGTGAGACTTGAATTAAAATATTAAGTTAATTAAATCTCCCTATTAAAATTTTAAGACAGTGCAACAGAGCTGGGAAACATGACCAAAATAAATATATGTCATTGTGCTTCCAAAAAGAATATTCCCTGAACTTGAGTAGCCCTTTGTAGTAAGAACAGGTTGAAAAGAGATGATATTATCACAAGCAATAAGCAGTACTCAGGGAGGAATGTTGATAAGTGCTATGGAGTCACGGTAAAGTTTATACCTTTAATATCACAGATTAGAGGAGAAACCTCTAGTAGGTTTGCTCTTTGTTTTATGACTGTGGCTTGGTACAGGCTGGAGGGTGGAATTCTACTTCCCACTTTTAAAAACACACACACACACACAATTCAATGCTATTGCAATCTCTGGAATATTGGACTCTCTGAGTGTTGAATCAGACAGTTTTATGTCCTGAAGGATTTTACTTTTATGTAATAGGAAATGCTAAAAATATTCCACTGACTTGAACGATAGAGAGAGGAAGCTAGTTCACTTTGATAGCCAATCTTAATGAGAAGATAATGCTTAATGAAAGTCATCTTAAGCCAGGTATCTGTAGTTAAGCCAATGAGTGCCTCACAACAGTGAGTGAGAGAGGACTCATCGTGAACCACCCTACAAATCGGGGACAATAACAGATCTTCATACTGGACATCCATCTATCTCCATTAGCCCCGAGTTGAAATTTAACAATGGCATGTCACTCCCCTCTTCCCACACTAACCATGATCTCCAAGAGACACAGCACTCACCTCCTCAAATCTCTGTGCTGATCAAGACTTTAGGAATCCGCCCCCCCCTCAGATGCTCCCTTGCATACCAAGTGTTGCATTGCTCTTTACATAATTACATTGAGACTTAAATACACTTTTAAAGTAGCCTGTGTAAATATTAAGATGGTGAACAGAAACATACACATGAAAAGTTCAGGATGGTCCCCCTGCCAAATTCCACAGTCAGGCCTCACTATTTACCCCAAGCTGGTTTGAGATTTGAAATCCCCCTGCCTTTGCCTTATAACATTACACTGCCATGTCTTCCTGCATTTCTCATACTATCCTATATAGCTTCCTGCCCTGACAAGAAGCAACCAAAATATCCTTCAGTGAGAGAGGGGAGCTAGAGTACAGGATGTTTAAAGAATGGAGTGCTATACAACGCTGGTAAGAAATGAGCTAAGTCAATGAAAAGGAGATGAACCTGAGGGGCACATTTCTAAGTGACCGAGGAGAATCTGAAAGGCTACAATGAATTGCAATTATCTTCTGTGATTTCATTCTTTTTAAAGACAGCATCTCATTTAGCCCAGACTGGCCTTGAACTCACACTAACTAACACAGAGCTAACACTGACTTTGAACTCCTTCCTAGTGCTCCTATCTACACCTCCCAATTGCCAGTATAAAAGACATATACACTGTAGTAGGGGCTATCATGTCAACTTGACATATCTAGAATTATCTGAGAAAGTAGTTTCAATGGAAACCTGTCTAAATTAGGTGAGATCAGGTATTATCTTGACTATACTGAGGTGGGAAGATGTTAGGTACTTTATCACAGCGACAGGAACCTAAACTAAGATGTGTACTATCCTCTGCTTAAAGAATAATGACAGCTTTAAAATAGCCAAACTGTGGACACTACAACCATCATGGGTTGAGTCCAGAGAAGAAACTGAGTAAATTAAGTAGAGCACGGCTATCTTAGACATGTGAATTATTCTGTACAAAACCATAATGGTAAATACATGTCATCATACATTAGACAGAATTCACAGAATGTACAAAGAAAAAGAATGAATTCTAATGTAAGCAGTGAACATTGTATGATTAGATTCCATCGTGTAGATTCATCAGCTGAGATAAATGAATCTGAGGGTGCCTGTCACATGCTGGCAGTGAAGGAAGTTGCATGTTAACTAAGAGGCAGACCGGATAGAAAAATATCTCCTTTTATTACATTTTTTCTGTGATCATAAAATTACCCTTTAAAAGACCATGAAAATATACATAATTATGGACAGAAAGAAGCTCAAGTTCAGTGGGCAGCTACTTGTTACCCATCCCTGGAAACCTGAGTTTAATCTCCAGTTCTTCCATAGTAAGATGAGAAAACTAACTCTTATAGGTTGCTCTAGGACCTCCACATGTGCACTCCCTTGACACACACACACACACACACACACAAATAAAACATAGTAACAGTGAATACTTCATATATATTTATGAATGTGTATATATATATAAAATATCCATGCATGCATATATGTATGTATGTATTAACTAATAAAGGGAAGCATGTTATCAGAACTGAGTCCTCCTAAAGCAGACACTACAATACAGATAGACAATAAAGTAAGAAAAGAAGTCTTAGGTATCTGAGTAAGTTTTAAAACAGAAGGTCGGCAGGTTAGGTGGATAAACTGGACAGATTAAAGCGACTTTGTCCTCAGTTTCAAAAGCTTTTATAATCACTGTAAGTCCTTTTAAAGCTATTCTCCAATCATTGTAGGAACTGATTGGAAATGTTCCCTGGGGTTCAAATACTGCTACTGGGGTGGGAGCCTTGTGGAAACCAGCTTTGCTTGTCATCTTCCAGGGAGATTTACCTGAGAATCAAGCAACCATTGTTTTATGAGGCCTCCATGTCCCCTGGCTGATGGAATGAGGCGATGCATGCTTCTGCAGAACACCAGATGTGGTAGATTAGAGGAGAACCTAGACTGGTTCCTGCACACAGCTGGCTCCATCTAACAGTTAAGTGGACATCCAGCTTGGCTTATTACTGTGCTCTTAAAATATGTCTCTCTCATCAAAAAGTTTTTAAAGTGTAGACTGGATTACATTAGTTTCATAAATGCCTTATTTCAGCAAAATCTTTCATCTGACAATATTCTAAAATAACAGTTTCTGTCAACTAATAGAAGCCATGTAAATGAACCATGTACTTATTTTTAAGATTTAGGAATATTAGTAAAAGCCTTTGCTGTGTTTTGTTCTATCTTTAATATGTGTGTGTGTGTGTGTGTGTGTGTGTGTGTGTGTGTGTCTGTGAGTGAGTGCACTTATGTGTAGGTTTCCAAACATGCAATGCTGCTCCTCTTGGAGGCCAAAAAGATGTTGGATCCCTGGCAGCTGCTATTACAGGCAGTTGTGAGCCCTGTGACACAGGTGCTGGGAACCAAATTCAAGTCCTCTTAATGGATAGCAAATGCTCTTAATTACAGAGCCTTCTCAGTGTTGATGCTTTTTGGATTTTATCATCAGAGATATAACATTCATCAGGATGTAGAATTATAACCCTCCTGTGAGTAAACAAAGTTATGCAGAAAATATTTCAGTAGCACCAACGTCCTGAGCCATCAGGGAGCAGCAAACGCAAGAAGCTCTTCCACTGCTGATGCTGTCTTCCAGGGATACTCCCCTCACCTCCCAAAGTGAGCTGGGTTCTTTCAAAGTCAGAGTGGACAAAATGGTCAGGACCCGGAAGCTTCGGTATAGACAAAGAAGGAACAGAGGCTGCCATTTTAAGAATGCACACTGCGCCAAGCTTTGTAACTTTACAACAGGAATCGAAGTGCTTGTTCCACAGCAGGTGCTCTTGGAAGAGTAAGTGAGCTATCCCAGAGGACCTGGAAAGTTGACGACCCAGTGGTAGATCAGTCTCCTGCTAAGAGTGTGCTCAGCGACTCCAAAACATTAAATAAATGGATTCTAAAGCAAGTTTATCTTTCTAAGTTCTACTAATCCATTATCCTAGGAATACCACCAATCAGATCATCTGGCTTTACTACACCCAGAAATCTTCACGAGTATGCAGGAAATGGGCAGTCTCCTATATTTAAAGTGTATCACACAGAATTATAGGAACTCCCCTTAGTAAGGCTCACTGAACCAAATAACAAACACCAAGAGCCAGATCTTACACAAGACAAGCACAAGCTCAGGTTTAAGGAAACTGTAAATATACATGTGCATATGAATGTTTCTGTGTATATATGCACATATGTATGTGTGAGTATATATGATAAACTGAAGCACATGAATACGATTTTAGACCCTTCCTATACACTTGCCATTTTGAGAGAATGTCAGCCCAAAGAGAAGCAGACTTTAAAACAAGCCCTGAGGCCAGACTTAGAAGAAGAACTGAAACCATGGATATCCAAAGAGTCAGCTTTTACAGTGATGTGTAAAAGAAATCATGTCAGGAGAAGATGTTAGCAATAACTAGAAACACTGGAGCCTGCAGTTCAGGAACAGGTCATCTTTTAATCCAGGTCTCGTCTCATCTCTCAGGAACGAAAGGGGCTGAAATGTGGGTTAGAGAAGCTACAAAGTCAAATGTCTCAAATGGAATGAATTAAGGATTCTTCTATGATCCGTCATCTTTACCTGGCATCTCATGTTTGGAAAGTGCTAAAACCTCACTTGGAAAGGTGGATGGGTCTACAGCACTCAGAGAAAACCTCACCTCACAGAGACATCATTGCCTATATTTAAAATGCTCCTTTGAAGCAAAAGTGCCTGCACAGACCATCTAATACCCTGAGTTTGTTCCACACACTTGGATGTGTGTGCACACACACTATTCTTCTAACACCCGATTTCTCACATTTAGGGAGGTCATCTATGCAGGCTATGAGAGGCATCGTTCTGGTTCTAGCAACAGCACGATCACTATCCACTGAATATATGCTCTACGTGAATACTCTCCCAAACATTTCTATTGAGTCAAAGTATTCAGTGGGTGCTTACTGCCCCCACCTTTGGTCCTAGGTACCAAGTATACTACTGTGTAAGAAACAGGCAGTGCTAACCTCGGTTGGAGTGCAGGGAAATGGACAGTGTAAGACAGAGACAACTGCGTGCAAGTGGAATGAAGAGAGCATATGGGAGGGGGAGACCCTCAGAGAGATACGCTGATCTGTCAAGTGAGGGTACATCCAGGCCTGCAGAGTCCCTTCATGTATAGCATGTATAGAATATTAACTGCGAGGTCTCAGAGATGTGAAGACACTTGGCACACTTAACTAACAGATCCTGTCAACATTCACCTTGAAAATGTCCACAGCAAGGGGTGTAAAATCTCATTCAACCTTTGAGGTGAAAAATTGCTTTTCTGTCTACTGCAGTTTTATGAGTGACCACAGCTTGTCTAGAAACTGGAAACGGCAAAAGGTCTCTGGTACATCAGTAACCTTCACCTCAGCATTCAGAGCAAATGAAACAGGGACTCTATAAATGGTCAGACAACTACAACCACAAAGGTCAGCTGAGGCTTACAACCAGATCCAAGAGTTAAAAGATAAAGATCAAGACATAACAAGGAGAACATTTACCTTGAGCATCAGTGTGTTTACATGGTTTTAGTGTTGTTTATAAGTTCAGTAAACTACATGGAAACGAACTGAGAAAAGTGCCTAGAACCACAAGCAAGCAGTGCCTCATCTTCAGAAGCAAACATGAATTCTCCTAGGAAGGCAGGGGCAATGGGGACAAAAGAAGAAATGAACAGGGAGAAAGCAAGGAGGATATAAACCCACAGAAGAGAGGTTAGAACAAAAGTTTTGGGCTAGCAGAAACCAAACAGGAAAAACAAATCTCCCAATTGGCTCAAAAGAGTCTGAAAGCCAGAACCAGGGAATCTAGGTTTCTGGGTGCTGATTCCCATGATGAAAAGGGTAATATTCATCATTAACCTGACTGGATTTAGTCGAGTAGGAGACACAGTTCAGGAGGTAAGTGTGGGGGTATTTCCACAAAGATTCAACAGTGGTGAGCCCCATCCCACATGCTGCTTCTGATTTGCAAGGATACAAAGGCCAACAGATACAAAAGGGGATAGAATAAGGAGGGAAATAATTCCATCTCAGAAAGATAAACATCTTATTTGTTTTCTATAAAGGTGTGGGGAGGAAAAGGTAGAAGGAAGGAGGCAGGAGAGCTGGGAGGAAGGGGACTGGGAGAAAGGAGAACAGAAGAAAGATTTGAAAAGAAGACAAAGAAATTCAGTTATGGACATAAGGCGCAGTGGTTTGGGTATTGCTTAGGAAGCACGTGGAGGAGGAGGAGGGGAAGGGGAGGGGGAGGAGGAGGAGGAGGAGGAGGAGGAGGAGGAGGAGGAGGAGGAGGAGGAGGAGGAGGAGAGAGCCAGAGAAAAAGATGAGATGGAGAAGTGGTTCCTGGTGTCCAGGGGCTGGGCACTACATAAAGCCATTTATCAGAAGGGAGGCAGTACCACACCATTTTATTATCAGGTGAGCCTCTGTGTGCAACACTTCTTGGCAGGACACTAATCCGACAACCTGCATCTTCTCTGTTCTGTCTCTCTCTAAATTGATGACTAGATGAGACTACAGACTGCAAAATGCAAGACACTTGTTTTAGATTCCGCTCCATAAGTGACATCTGGGAAAGCCCTTCAGGGCAGCAAGGACTGTTGTGGGTAACTGGAATCTCACCCACAAACCCCAAGCCCTAGCCACTCCCACACTGCTCAGTCAGTTTTACTCTGGAAACAAATCTGAATTCTTACAAAATTAAAAACTCATTTTAAAGAAAAGCAGTATTAAATTACTCATGAGCAGCATAAACCACACTAAAAATCTTGGTTTCAATAAATATCTCTTGCCTACCGCTATTAGGTTCCAAAAGTGGATTTTTAACTTTGCCAGGAAAACAGAGCATTTATCTTACTGTGATTTGCTTTCCCTGGTTTCATGTTCTTGTGTTTCTTTCTTGTGTTTTGGGGTTGGGAAATAAGCCCAAAATCTTACTCTAAATTAATTCAGGAGACAGAAACAATAAAAGAGATGGGCTGTGTCATCAAGTCAGGGTCAGGACAGGCCTCTAGACAAGACCATGGAGGCCCCGGCTGTGGCATTTACTCATCTCACGAGAGAGTCGTAGGTCCCACCCCGAGTACTGCCTAGACCAGTCACGGTGCTAAACACTCGTAATCCTAGAACCCAAGGGATATAAGTAGGAAGATCAAAAATTCAGTCATCTTCCGCTATATACATACTGAGTTCAAGGTCAACTGGGCTATGTGAGACCCTATCCCCAGACAACACTATCAAAAGTAGTATCTTCCCCTGTTCCTTATTTATTTAGTCATTAAAGTTTTACCATTCAGAGAGAGAGAGAGAGAGAGAGAGAGAGAGACAGAGACAGAGACAGAGACAGAGACACAGAGAGACAAAGATAGAGACAGAGACAGACAGTCAGAGGGACAGAGAGAGAGTTGGGGGAACAGAATATCACTGGTCAAGAGCTGAAGACAAATGTGTTACTCAAGGTTCTTTGCCAGAGAAAAAGGACAGAGTGCTGACATGTGGTACTTCCTGAAGCGTTCATTGGTGCCTCGAGCTGTGATATCTTGTGCACTACAAAGTGAGCTCATTTGATGCTTAGGAAACAAGCCTACACTAATCCTCTTAGAGTGTCAGAAATACCACAGATTCATCTTGTGTTTGAGTTTGAATTAAATTATTGTCGTTTTTCACTTTAGAGACTTTTGACTGATTGCTAAAATTTTTATCTCCGTCTCATCCCATATTCAGGTACAGGATACCATGTAAGTTTATGACCCACAGTTTAAGAAGTTTGGTTCTACTGTACTGTTCCAGGTTTAATCAGACTGCAAATTAAAAAACTTTCAAGTTATTCAACTTATGCCCTACTTAACAGATATACTTAGAGAGCTTATTAATTACATTTAAAAAATACATATCAACTGCCCTAAAATCCTAGTGCACAATACAATATTATCACTCTACACTGGTCAATCAAGTTATTCTCTCTTTCTTAGAATATAATTCAACTACAGACTTCCTCAACTACCATGGCTGGAGAACATGGAAATACATCACCCCAGCTCTACAAAATCTTTATCAGATACATACCTGCGTCTTCCACAGATTCTCACAGCTTCCATTTTATGCAACATTATAATCATATGTCCCAATAAATGTGCTCCATTTTGTTAATTTATCATCTCTTTCTTAATTAATGTCTATGGCTTCTGGCTCTCAAAAACAAAAATGTCAAGCTAACTGCTAAAATCCAACATCTTCCATTTGTGTAAGAAAGAGAATTTTGGTTTGAATTCTCTATCAGAGCAGTACTTTAATGAGTGGATAATCATCACAATATTACTCATCACTGTAGGAGGTAACACTTCTATAGTACCTATACAACACATTCGTGTCCCAGGGTCTGCTTCATACACTTTGTCTTATTTAATACACAAAGCTATCAGAAGAATATCTTAATATTGTCTACAGAGAAGCTGAGGCACAAGGTTGATGGGTAACTTTCTCCGTGTCACTTGTATTGTACATGGCTAAGCTGGGACTGTGACCTTAAGTCTACACACTCACCCTCTAGACCCTCCCAGGTAAGAGCTCCCTCTGAAAGGGATGCTTGACGTGGGAAGAACACCATCCTCGGTCATGTTCTAGCTAAACTCTTCTTAAACGCTAAAGCTACATATAAAGAACATGGTTTTATTCATACCATCTCAGTAACTTGTATATTAATACTTAATCAGAACGTGTTAGTCTAGCTTGGTGATGCAGGCAGGTCAACTTAGCTACTTGGGAAACTGAGGCAGGAGGATAATAAGTTCAAGATCACTCAAAGCAACAGAATATAAATAAAAACCCTGTATCAAAGGGAAAAGTAAAGAGAAGGCTAGGTATGCAACTAATTGCAGAGAATCTCCCAAGTGTATAAAAGGCCCACAGCTTGGGGGGAGTATAATACTCTTTTAAATGTATAATTTGGGAAGCTTTGAATAAAAACACTTTGAAATAGTGCTGACCATTAAGAATTTGAGTCAATTACGACTTTCATTTATAATTTTAAATTTTCTCATAACCACATTAAAAATGCAAAATGGTTAAAATGATGTAACATTAACATTAATGACACACTGCATTTAAACCATGTAATCCAAAAGAATATGTTAACATATAATTAGTAGGGATTATTAGCATCATGGTTTACATGGTCATTTTTCTACTTGAGATGCAAATCCTCTTGTACCGTACTGTATGCATCTCAGAGAGCCATATTTCTGCTTCTCAGAAGCTATCTGTGGCTAAGGGCTACAGCACTGAATAGCACAGATTTAATCTTTATATCCAGTTTTTGCATTATTAACTGAAAGGAGTTGGTGCTGTGTGTGTATGTCCTTTGGAGAGTTCTCCCTGGTTCACTACCTTCTTTAAACTAAAAATATGGAATATATGTGGCTACCTGCAGCACTACTCATGCGTTAGCTGATAACTCCATACCTCGGTGCAATGCAATCCATGTGTAGGTGATCAGGACAAGTCACATTTTCCTCAGCAACATGCATCATCCCCTGGCCCAACAAAAGACTCAAAGAAGGGATTAGGAAAATGAAAGTATATATCCATTTCCCAAAAAACACACTGTGTGTGAGTCAAACTGTCTTCATTTCCAACAGACAACCATTCTCTCTACATAGTTATCAACATGGAGCACAGTTGTATCTGGTCATTGCAACCTGATATTTTCTTCCGTTAAGAGTCAATTTCACCCTAAATCCTCACTCAGAATATGCCCTCTCAGCAATCCATCTGACTGTACCAACATGTTATGAAGGGAAGGCATAGGGTAGGGGCAGCCATAGACAGGGAAGGCTTGCCCAGTTCAAAGCCACCAATTGTTAGTGATGTGCTTACCCCACCCCTAAAGGCAGAGAAGAGGGGGAGGGGGAGAATATCAAAACAAAAGGTGAATACCAGAACGTTTATAGGGAAAAGAGCAAACAACCTCTTTGGGAATTACTCACGGCAAGAGCAAAGAATTATAGCACATAAACTGAGGTTACATAAACACTCTAATAAAATCCAGGGTTTGATTTATGGAAGCAGCCTGTCTCCTGCGTGCTTCTACAGACAGCAGTGGCTCAGTCTAAAGGACCAGAACCCCAGAAACCAAACACATGCCATTCCCACAAGGAAGCCCAAAGAAGAGGGGTTAGCAGGGAGAGAAGGAAACAGGAGGACAGAAGGAAGGTACCAGAAATCCACCCTTTGAATTTAAGGACACCAAGAACCACATTCTGGCGAGGCATTTAAAACCCCAGTTCAGAAAGTATTCTTTTTCTATTTCCACTTCTAAATTGTAGAACTCCAGAGGACACCCAGAGCAAGGAAATACCAAAGGACAGTCCTCAGTGCTAAACTCGGGACGTAGGGAAAAAAGTGTTGCATTTACAGGAAGATCAGTGAAGTCTGAGAAGCAGAAAAGAGAAAGCTGCTTTCCTGAGAGCATCTCACAAGGATGTTCGATATCTGAATATTAGTCACAAAACCAGATCAAGTGTGTTGGTACACAGCCGCAATCTAAGCACTGAGGCGAAGGGGGTGGGTGTGAAAAGCTAAAGGTCAGCTTCAGCTACAGACCACAGTTCAAAGCCACATGGGACCTTATCTCAAAATTAAGCAGAATTAAATTAAATTAAAATGGCTGTAAAAAAGAAGTGGGGACCTGGACATGTCTCAGGGGTTGAGAGCATTTGCTGCTCTTGCAGAGGACCAGAGTTCCATAGCCACACACTAGGTGACTCACAACTACCTGTAACTATAGCTCCAGGGGAAATTAATATTGTCTTCTGCGCTATGCAGGCCAGGCATTTTCCCTCATACATACACACAGCTCACTATCTACACACACACACACACACACACACAGTAAAATAGGAGTGAGAGAGATGGCTCAGCAGGTAAGAGCACTTATTCTCACACAGGACCCAAGTTCAATTCTCAACACCTACATGGAGGCTCACAGCCAGGCGGAACTCTAGCTCCGGGGAATTGAATGCCCTCTTCTGACCTGTGCAGACCTAGTGGTGCTCAGACATACAGAAGAGTAAAACATCCATCAACATATAATAAAGTCTAAAAAGGAAAACACCTCAAAATAATGTAATTATAAGGAGTCAGGGAAGGGAGGAACCAGACACAATGAGATCCCGGCATTCTTATTAAGGAATGAGCTGAGGCTGCTTTCCTGAAAGGATATTGTACTGACGGCAGTAGCAAAGCGGGAGAGAACGACTAGCCTCACACGCACTGACATCGGAGGTCCGTAGTAATTTCTTTATGAGCCAGCCCTGGGAATGAGTAGACAAGGCACAAAGAGTTTTAATATCTGAAGCTAATATAACTCAGTGATGCTGTGGTACAGCAGTCCTACTGAATGTCACAGAGCACTTTAAGGGCTCGAGAGACTTCATTAAAAAAAAGACTGTGTCTGTATGACTACAGACTCATTTCTAGTCATATAATACTTCTAAGATGCATCAGATAATAAGAGCTGCCCGCAAAGACTCTGAAAAACCACAACAGGGTAACATGGCTAGAATCAAAACAGTGGCTGAATTCTGGGAGGAGAATCCAGGCTCCCATCCATCCATCCACCCGTGGATTTATTCAAATCTGCTAACCAGCTTGTCACAGGTCCTGTGAGGCACAGCTAGATGTGAGTCAAGGCCTCTCTCAAGCATTCACAAAGACGTCATGTAGGATATAGAGGTGTCACTGGCGAGCCTGCACTGAAACAGATTCTCCCACAGAAAGTTCCAGAACAAGACTGCAAAAGAGAACTAAACAGTGCCATCTGGTGCAAGAAAAACAGGGAGAAATATGAGCTGTGGAATTTCCAGCCAGAACCTTGTATAAAACCTCTGCTGGTGTGAGAATGACTGCTTTTTTTTTTTTCTTCTTCAGAAAAACGCCCCAGTGTTTCATGTATAATTTTTTACATGTTATATTTTTTTAAAACTAGAAACATTTTATAACTTTTTCATCAGTATGAAGCAAGAGCAATTGAGCTATAAGAGCTTTGAAGCCACTTATTCTATGTAGTGAATCTAGTCTTCTTAGTTCTAAATATGACATTATTGGGGTAAAATTCTACTTGCTTTTAAAATGGATGTTCAATATTTTGTGAGGAAGATTCTGCACTGTTGAATGATTTATTGAAGACTTGTTTTCTCCAGTGTTCCAAAAACAAAGTTATCAAATAACAAAAGAATAAAGTGTCAATTGACAAGGTATTATTTATTAAGCCAATCCTCAAAGGCTCTTTTTTTAATATTCTTTTTTCTTTCTTATTTTTACTTATTCACTTTACATTATGCTCACTGCCCCCCTACCAGTCACCCCCTTCCACAATCCTTCCTCTACCCCCTCCTCTTCTCCTCTGAGCAGGTGTGGACCCCCTGGGTATCCCCTGACCCTGACAATTCAAGTCTTGATGAGGTTAAGTGCATTCTCTCCTACTGAGGCCAGAAAAGGCAGCACAGCTAGAAGAACATATCTCACGTACAGACAACAACAGCTTTTGGGATAGCCCCCGTTCTAGTTGTTCAGGACCCATAAGAAAACAGAATGGTAATCTGCTATATATGTGTGGGGAAGCCTAGTCCCTGCCCATGCTTGTTCTTTGGTTGGTAATTCATACACTGAGAGCCCCAAGGGTACAGGTTAGTGGACTCTGTTGCTCTTCCTCTGGAGTTTCTCTCAGCGACCAGCTATCCTTCCTCCTATTCTGCCATAAGAGACCCGAAGCTCCATCAACTGTTTGACTGTGGGTGTCTATCTCTCTGAATCAGCTGCTGGGTGGAGCCTCTCAGAGGCTATTTGAAACAGAAGCATGTACAATGCATAACAGAGTCCTTGAAAGAATCCAAAAAGTGTCCTAGGTTGACAAAAATAACATTCCTAGCTTACTGTCAACAAGAAAAATGAACAAAAATACAAAGTGACTCACATCCCTGAAAATTAGATTGTTACTTTAGGGTAGTTGTGGGCACTTGCTGCTCTTGCAAAAAAACATGGGTAGGAAGTCCGGTCCACAACACCTACATGGAGACCCTCACAACTACCTGTTCCTCCAGCTCCACAGGATCTGACTCCCCCTTCTGGACTCTATGAGCAACTGCATGTATATGGCATACACTTAGAAACAGACCCAAAAAGAAGTAAAAAATGCAAAACTTTCACTGTTAACATCTAAAAGACAAATTTTCCAGACCCTTTCATATTGAAAATTATTCAAGCTCTGGGCAATTGATTAAAAATCATACAACCTTGAGGACAGACTCAGAAATCAGCTAACCCTGATGCCTAATAGAGCTTTTTTTGTTTTGTTTTGTTTTTTGTTTTTTTTTTTTTAAGGGTAGATGGCACATAAACACACATAAAGGCAACTAAAACTGTCTGTACTTACTTTTCCCTGAATAAAGGAGATAGATGATACAACACATTCTGTGAGTAAAGGAGGAGCAAAGAGATGATGTGCCTGGGTGGCTGGCTTCATTCCTTGGGTCTCACAATGTAAATAGTTATGAGGAACCTGCGGGGGACAGAACTAACTCCATATTTACAGAATTAGTGTAAGGAGGGTTATCTACAAACAAGAATAAATCCCCAGATGCTAATGAAAACATAGGCCCCATTAGATCAGCATTTTAACTTCAAACACAGACATATGAATAGGAGGTAACAAAAAATTATAAATAACAACATTTACAGATAATACATTTAAAAGAGAAAGTATGGTTTTGTTCCTTCTATGGCCCTCTCCACCAGGTCTTTGAATCTAGGAGCTAAGCAGTTTTCCTCTTCAGTAGCCTGTAGATGGTGCTACGAACCTGTTTTTCTTTCACGGAGAACTGCAGTTTCATCACTGGAAGAAGCTAATTTATATATCCCATTTCCTTGTACAGCTTAGAAAGGTGAATGGGGACACCATACCTTCTCACAGGTCACTGGAAAGGGCTACATGGGTAACTGGCTTCAGAAGAATCATCTTTTTAATTGTGCACAATAACCAGTGATTGCAACCTACCCGATGGGATGACTGAGGTAGGAAAGTCTAAGAGAACACCTCCTCACTTAAGACACACAGGATCAATGGCTAAGAAAGGCTCAGAGGTGACTGCAGCTGCTTCAGGTGCAAGCTCACTTAGCATTATCTGCCCCAGCAACCCCATGGATTATGTGACCACGGCTTGATACTTGGCTGTTCTAAACTGTTCACTGCAGAAAGCTACTACCTGCTATCCCAGTTCTAAAATGTTCCCAAGTTAAGGAACTACTTGGTGACAGAGAAATTTAAACACAAACAGAGTGCTGTAAAAAAGCTGTCCTCAAAGGCCAGTAAAATCTTAGGTTCTTTCTTTCTCTCTTTCTTTCTTTCTTTCTTTCTTTCTTTCTTTCTTTCTTTCTTTTTTTTAAAAAGAAATTATGTAGCTTGTTTTGAACATACATGTATTGTGTTCAAGATGAACAAAGCAAATCTGTAACGGGCTATTTTAAAAATCACCTTTTTAGGTATGGTACAATCTCCAGAACCCTACAGAAGTTAAGCAAGATGCTAAATGCTTGTCCTCTAACACTGGGGAAACGAATACAAGATGATCCCTTGGGCATCCTGACCAGCCGGCCTTGGCTAATTAGGATGGCACTATTCCCAGTGATACCCTACTCTAAAAAGCAAGGTGAGTAACATTTAAGGAATAACTCCTAATGATGCCTAATCTTGGTTCTCAAATAAGATCCAAAAAGCTGGGCACTCTGGTCAGCAACTTTGACTTTCTTAACTGAATTATTTGAGGTGAAAAGACCCACCCTAAATCTAGGCCACACCTTCGACTAAGGGCCCACATAAACATAATTGACATGGAAGAAGAAACCTTCAGCCTGCTTCCTGCTTGTTCCCACTCTTGCCAGCAAGATTATCTATACTGTGATGGAGGCATTCGT
Source organism: Apodemus sylvaticus (assembly GCF_947179515.1). NCBI lineage: Eukaryota > Metazoa > Chordata > Mammalia > Rodentia > Muridae > Apodemus > Apodemus sylvaticus. Next base: position 37,241,893 of record NC_067493.1, on the reverse strand, counting down.
TCCTCTGCTGCTATTACAACTGATTTCTTCAGAATTCATTTAGAGACTGAATTGGGAGCTTCTTAAAAGAAGAGACAAGGGTTGCTTCTCTGTGTACGACAAGAATGGATTTGGCACTTGGCAAGCACTAGATAAAAAGTAAATAAATTATCACACTGAATTAGGGAAAATCAATACCTTAAACAATCAGTTCTCCCTTGTATTACCCTCACATGAAACACACAATGAATTGATTTGAAGATTTTAAACTGTAGGATACATAGAGGGAACCGTCTTTAACCTACTATTTACAAAAAAGTTCAGCCAGGGCTAGGGAGACAGTTTAGTGGGCAAGGTACCTATCTATAAGCAAGAAAACAAGATTTTAGCTATTGATAACAGACAAAAGAGTTGGATGGGTGTGGAGGGCCATGAAAGAGATAGAGATGAGACTCGCTGGAGCAAGATAGCTGCCCAGGTTATATAACTAATGGGGTCTGGCTTCAGTGAACAACTTACTTCGAAAATAAACTTGGAGAATGACCAAGGAAGATATTGGACTTCAACTTTAGGTCTAGAAACCCATCTTCATACAGGCCTGCACTCATGTAACATTGCATAAAAGAACACATACACAATATACATATTGAAAGAAGAGGAGGAAGGAGGAGGAGGAAGAAGGGGGAGGAGGAGGGAAAGAGGAGGAGGAGGGGGAGGAAGAGGAGAAGGAGGAAGAAGAGGGGAAGGAAGAGAAGGAAGAGGTGGAGGAGGAGGGGAAGGAGGAAGAAGAGGGGGAGGAAGAGAAGGAAGAGGTGGAGGAGGAGGGAAAGGAGGAAGAAGAGGGGGAGGAAGAGAAGGACGGGGAGAAAAGCAAAAGCCAGGTGAGGTATTCAGTTGTTAAGACTGTTTTCTGAGTATGCATGAATCAGGAATAGCAGCACAGTACATCGGACAGGAAGTCAGGAAGATCAAGAGTTCAGGGTCACTTTCACCTATGCCAGAAGATACATAGGTCCCTGTATCAAAAATAATTAAAAGTAAATAAAATCAATTATTAGAATTGATGATCTGAAAAACTCAGTGAATTTTAAAAGCTTGCATCTATGACAACTACTAGGATACAGGTCCCACTTGTACAGAAGTGTCATTACAGAGAAGTTAAATGACAATGACATAAACAGCGTTGAGAAAGGCAGAGCAGAGAGATCACCTACCAGGCAGCAACCTCTCCATATGTTTACCAATTTACTCAAGTGCATTTTACAAATACTGACAGAGAGGCTGAGGAGATGGCTCAGCAGAGTGTTTGCTGTCCTTCTAGAGGCCCAGACTTTGGTACCCACCACACAAGTCAGGCCAATTATAACTATAGCTCAGGGGATCTGACACCCTCTACTAACTTCCACGAGGACTGAACTTACATACACATACTCTTCCACACAAATATACATTATTTAATTAAATTAAATTAATTAAAACAAAAATAAAATGAGACAAAGATGGAAACTGAGTCAGAAAAGTTAGGTCACATTACAAAAGTCACACAGCTGCTTAGAAATGGACCCTCCATTGGAACAATACGACAACTAATTCTAAGGCTTCATATATATCATGTGCACCACTTAACCAAAATCATTTATAAACAAATACAGGTAGGAATTGATTCATTCTACACATGAATGCGTGCTTCTGCTCCATAAACGGAGATGATATATTCTTAAATATATCTCAATGAAATAAAAAAAGGCATCCTTCAAAGTGGTGGTGACACACTTATTCCCAGCATTTGAGAGAGGTTGAAGCTGGTGGATCTCTACAAATTTTAAGCCAGCCTGGTCTACATAATATGTTCCAGGACATCCACAGCAACACAGAAAAACCCTGTCTCAAACAAACAAACAAACAAAACCTAAAACAAAAAACAATTAAAAGAAGCCTGACTTGAAGGACTGGCAAGATGGCTCAGTGGTTAGGAGCACCTTCAAAGAACAAGGGTTCAGTCCCCAGCACCCATATTGGGCAGTTCACTGCTACCTGAAACTCTAGTTACTGGAGGATCTGACTCATTCTTATGGCCTCCAACAGCACAGTAATCATCACCACACACACACACACACACACACACACACACACACACACACACACACACACAACTATTTTAATGCTTGGATTCCAGACTGAAAGAAAGCTGTACCACAGATAATTCTGGATCACTGCCAATGGCCCCTTTATTTTCAATAGTGTCTCTAATCTTGATCATAAACTGCTACATACTCACCTGTCAATCACTGCTGTCAAACCCCACTGGCTTTCAAAAAAACAGTCCCCGTCTTCTGTTATGTTCCTCCCCCCTAAACTCCATCACTTCACTTTTTAACTTGATTCTACCTGCAACTAGAAACAGGCAGAATGGGGTATTAAAGATGTTTCTAAAAATTTCAAGTCTTCCTCTCAATGGTCCCAACAAACACAACTTAAAAGGTTTTATATTGTTTTTAATGGTTTTAATGGTGTGTGTGTGTGTGTGTGTGTGTGTGTGTGTGAACATGAGTTAGTCCGTCACCCATGGAGGCCAGAAAGGGTATCAGATTCCCCTGGAGCTAGAGTTACAGGCAGTAATGAAGCATGTAATAAAAATTCTAGGAACTAGCCTCCGTTTCTCTTGAAAAGCAGCAAGTGTCCTGAACCACTAAGCCATCTCTCCATTCACCTTATAAGGTACTAGTATCCACCAGAAATTATACTCAGTGTCACGTATGCAATATGCTATTTAATCCACCTCAAAGTGGATACTATTATTTTCACTCCAGAGGTAAAGAAACAGTCACAGCCAGGGCATGACAGAGTGGAAGTCAGACTCACACTGCAAACATGTTTTACAATTTCATCAAAAAGATTCTCTCCAGATAAGCCAGTAAGTTCTGGGCTAAGGAGATGGTCCACGTGAATGCTAGCCTGGCATAGCACCCCACTATGGCCCCCAAACACAAGAAGTAGAGGCAGGGGATCCTAGAACAGACTGGTTAGGCAGTGTAGCCAGATCAATAATCTCTGGGTTCAGTAAGAGATGCTGACTCAATATATATGGTGGAGAATGATCTACAAAGACATGCATGATCTACTTCTGACACAAAATAATGCATATATAGGCACAACTATATCCACATGTACAAAGACATTCATACACATACACACACAAAACAAGAAACAAAATAAAATATAAAAACAGTAACTATTCCAATTCACAATTTATAAAGGAACACACCATTCTATTTTTAAATTCTACATATTTTAAAGCATCCATACACATAATTACTTTTTAATAATTTTCTGTTAGATATATTAAGTTATGCGTGGTGACATTATGAGGTTCAAATATACACAGTTAAACAGCTACAGATTGGAAACAAATTATCTCTTACTTTGCAACCTTTTCCTAACTGTTGGCAAGAGCAGTGAGAACATAATAATTTAACAGAAAGTCTAAGCGTGATATATTATTAACTATAGAACCTCAGTCTTCACATGAAATCTTTAGCCAGGTTCATTTTTACAGGTACTTGATTTCTTTTATCATTTTTTTTAAAGATTCAATTTATTTTAAAATTCTGCATGTGTGCACACAGGTACACACCCATGAGTGATCATCCCTAGAACTGGAGTTCTAGCAGGCCATGAGGCACCTGACATCATTGTTGTGGACTGAGCTGGGGTGCTCCGGAAGAACAGTACCCACTCTTAACCCCCAAGGCATCTTACCAGCCCCTACCAATACCCCAATCCTAGTAACCAGCAGTTTATTTCGCAGCTCAGAACTCTTGGCTCTTTATTTTATTTTCATTTTTTTTACATTCCACATGTGAGATCACACAATAATTATCTTTCTGTGAGGAGCTTAGGTAGCACAGTATCTTTTGGGTCCACCCACACTGAGATAAATGTACAGAGAATCTTCTTTCCAAAGTGGTTCAGTATACACTTACTTGAAAATATAAACAAATAACCCTCCAGTCATATGTACCCCCCAAAATAGCCAAAAAGAACATTCCAAAAGTGCACACTTGCTTACTGAATTTGATGACAGTTTTGCAAGAAAGGAATCAGTCTGCACTGGACTCTGTCCGAACTGTACCCCCAACTAATATAAACAAAGAGTCACCTGCTTGAACGCACCCAATGGGTGCATTTGACTGATCTACAAAGTGAGGATGAGTGATCCCACTCTGTCAGCTCAGGAAGGGTCTCAGGACAGGCACCATAGGTCAGCTTTGATAACCGACGCTGTACTTCCTGCTGGAAGCAGCAGCCTTCTGAACCCTTCTGGCAGATGCTCCTGCCTACCTCTCCTCTGCAGCCTCCAGCTCTCTGCAGTCAGACTACAGAGCGTGTTTCCTGTCTGGAGGTCTGTGGCAGTTGCTTTGCTGCTCACTCAGCATTTCAATGATTAAGGGATGATGGGGCGTAAAGACTGAGCAGCTACACTGAAGTCAGACCTGGGCAGAGAGGAAATCTATGGAGGAAAGGCTTTTTCTTTTTTTGAAATATAAGATTAATTTAACACGGGCCACAAAATAGCTCCTGTCTAGCTATGTTATGACTTGAATTATAAAATATATATAAATACTATAACATGACTTAAAATGCCATTTTAAGTATGACATCCTTGTAGAGATGACTACAAATTTTGGATCAGGAGATGACTGAGTGGGTAAAGGTGCTTGCTGACCTGAGTTTGATCCCTGGTACCCAGACAGTGGAAGAAGAGAGCTGACTCCCACTGGTTCTTCTCTGACCTTTACACACAAATTGTAACAGCTGGGCAATACCTACACACACACACACACACACACTAAAATGTATTTATCACGGTCAGTATACATATGTATTATTTACATATATGAAATTGTCAAAGCATAAATAAAAGATGTTCTAAAAATCAAAGAAAGAAAGAAATTCAATGGTCATTTGGACAGAACAAGGCCAGGGTAGGATCACAGGGTCACAAGGTGGTTAAAATGTATTTTTAAGAAATGGTCAGAAGTATGAGTGGGTTGTGGGACTTGATTGCTTGCGAGGAAGCTTAGGTTTCCTTGACGTCACACTTTAAACAAGACTGGCTCTGAACTCTTGACCACCTTGCCTCTGCTTCCAAAGTGCTGGGATCATAGGCCTGTACCAGCATGCCCTGTATGATCAGCTTTTAATGGCTCCAACCAAGTAAAACAGTTCCCCACCCTCTGATTCTTTTGTCATTCAATGTATTCAACTCATGGACATTCTAATCTCTCTCACTTTGACTCTGTACTTGGAGATGTTTTGCCCTGTATGTGCTTGAAAGCTGCCTAGGCCTCTCTGGTCAAGGTTTCTAGGTGCTACGAACTTTCATCTCTCAGCCTTGCTGAAGCCAGCCCCTCCACAGTGTGCAGTTTTGCTTTGAGAAGAATCATTTAGGCTGTTCTAGGAACCTCCACTTCCCCACGTACAGTCAGTGGTCAGCTGTATACTTTATCATACGTGACCACTACAACTGCCAGGCTCACACTGTAGTCAAAAACTCCATGCTCAAGCTACAGTTGCTCATGCACTATATATATATATGTTTGTGTACACACACACACACACAGAGAGAGAGAAAGAGAGAGAGAAAGAGAGAGTATTATGAAAATGTGCACTGCTCAGAACCTTTCCCCTACTGCCCACTGAAGCATCACACCTATATTTTAAATCAGAATTTTGATATAAAACTTGCATAGAATATAATTCACTGGTTCTGTGGACATTTGAGCCACTTGGAATAAAGAAAGTCAACCACGCATACCCTTGTCCAACAAATATTAAAGAATCATGCATCACTGGGCCACAAAAGGGCTTACTGGGTAAAGAAAGGTGCTTGCCAATAAGCTATCAAGAAGGCCCAAGTTTCAACACCAGGGCCTACATGGTAGAAATATAAAACAGACTTGAAGAAGGTGTCCTCTGACTTCCAATGTACCCTAGGCCATGTCCTCTGCCACACACAAAACAAATTAATTAGTCTATTAAAAAATTGAATTCAGCACCCATCCTCAGTTGAGTGTCTTAGTGGGAGCCTTGAGAATGAGGTAAGAGTTGGTGACCTGTGACCTGGAATTCACTCGTGAATGCAGATCCACCAACTGTGCCTCCTGGCTTTGCCCCATTTGGCCTTAAGCATGGTCTCTTCTGGGAGTGTAAATGAATTATAAACACTAAAGCATTGGCAAACAGGTTCTATTGATTGCTGACAATGGCAGAGATCTCAAAATACCTTCCCTGTACTGGAATGCAGTTCATACCTTGGCTACATTCCCAACACAAAGCAGTTCGCAGACCTAGAAGGAAAGGAGCCCTTCTGAACCACAGACAGATCCCAGATAGACCTTATGTTAGCATCAGCACCCTGACCCAGCTGCTGTACTTTAAGAGTAATCTGACCATGCAGAGAAGCACTGGAAGATATGTGTGAGCACTGGGAAAAGTGTGGGGCCTAACGTTTCTCAGTGATAGCCCTTCTTCACTCTAGCCAGATATCTGTTCCACTTCTGTAGTCAATGGTGAGGGACACACTTACCTGGGACACTAGGTTTGCAAGCTTTTACCTTACAGTAAAGTAAGGGGATATCGTTCAAGCCTCTCACTGACACAGGCTGTTATTCCAACTATTCAGAGGGACTTTTGGAGGCAGGCTTTCTCACTGGTGTTAGATGGTCTTATTGTCACTGGCTGGTGCTACAACCTATTGTGGACCTTTAGGGCTATTTCTGAGACACTGAATGACTGGGTTTCCTCTTGGCACAGATTACTGATATGCTGCCTTCCTCTTGGAGGCAGGCTTTAAGAACTCTATCCCACAGTGCTTGAAAAGACCTGAATGTCTACACCAGACTCTTCCTGGAAGAATGTGAAGTTGTGATGGTCTATGCATGTGTCCCTATGCATGTGTGCACATTAAATGCAGGTGTCTGCAGAAGCCAGAAGAGAATACCACATACCTTAGAGCTGGAATTAGAGGCAGCTGTGAGTCACCCAACATGGTTATTAAACACTGAACTGAGACCCTCTGCAAGAACAATATGCTCTCTTAATTACTGAGTCATCTCTCTAACCCCTTACTGTTTAAAAACAATCAGAGGCTTGTATAAAACATTCATACTTGGGTGCATCAACATAACTGAACTAAATGTCTTCACTGAAACATTTAGTAAGGGAAAGAAATGGTAGCTCTTAATGGCTTCAGTAATGTCTGCCATGCAGAAGATTACTCATTTCACCAAGGTCAAATTTATAACTAAGGAGAGTTAGATTTTTATGTGCTATATGTATATACTTCATAAGACTTTGGTGCATCTAATAAAATGCACTAATACAAGCACAGTTATGCCATTTAGAGAATCTAAGTCATAATTTAAGTTTATAAATGACTGGAAAGATTTATGGTTCTTATTTCTATTATGACCAACTGTGAGAAGAAGAACTTAGTTGGTGCGAATATCTTGGTTAGGAAAATGACACCTCAAGACTGCAATGGTGTGTGGGAAAATGTGCTTCAGTTCTAGAAGATGAGTTCTAGAATGTATATACAAAAACATGACAGGTGGTTTCGTGCAGTTTTCAATTACTCTCTCGATGGTGATAATGGAAATCATACTGGATTTCTTACCTCTTCTATTAGATCATAAACTCTATTTCCTGGATTTCCATGGTGTCATACTAGGTACTAATAAAACAGATTTCCAGTTCTCCTGAAGAAATGCACAGAAGCAGGAGCAGATGTTGAGTTCTTATTAGAAGCCAAAAATTAGGGCATCGCTCAATTGTGCAGGGAACCCAGAGCCCCTGATCAATCTTGTGGGAAAATCTGTTCAATTACTCCATATCCTCAAAGCACCTTCCTCAAATGAGCCCGTTCAAGGGCTCAATCCATCTTCTCTGTGAGATGCCAGATGAACTGTTCTAACATCTAATTCTTTTTATAAAGCAGAAAATGTTTCTCAAGCTCTTTATGTCTGCTTGATGTAATTTACTGTGGGACAGGCAGCAGCCTATCTTTGGATAAATGCTAATCAGCATGTTAGTGCTCTGCTCTGTCTGACTGCCACTGTTATACAGAAAGGAAAGGTCAACAGCTAATAAGACCAGTTAACAAGCCATTGTACACTTCACTTTGGCTTACTACTCTTGAAAGTTATAGCCATGACATCCATAGAGTGTAGACTGCCCTCCTGGTTTCACCGAGCATCAAAACAAACTTTGGTTGCAGTCATTAACTGAATTATCGCTGTCAGATTTTATTTGATACAGGATAAATGAAAACACAATAAAGTGGAAGGTTGACTCAAATGCAGCATAAAGCATGGTGAACAGTCTGCATATGATCCCATGTTGAAGGTTTCTTGTTGCAACCCAGCTCACCTACCCCTAACCCTTACTTCCTTACTTTCTTTTTCTTTTTTTCTTCTTCTTCTTCTTCTTCTTCTTCTTCTTCTTCTTCTTCTTCTTCTTCTTCTTCTTCTTCTTCTTCTTCTTCTTCTTCTTCTTCTTCTTCTTCTTCTTCTTTTTTTTGGGGGGATGGGGGGGTGGTTCCTAACTTTGTAGACCAGGCTGACCTCGAACTCAGAAATCCGCCTGCCTCTGCCTCCCAAGTGCTGGGATTAAAGGCGTGTGCCACTACCGCCAGGCTCTTTACTTTCTTTTATTCTTTATTTCCTTTATCCATTCCTTCCTTCCTTCCTCTGTTCCTTTCTTTTCTTCTTTGTTACTACTTTTCAATAAATAAAAGAAATACATTTTGTACATTTTACACTGTAATATTTTACAGTGTAGTGTAGAAATAGTTTTAAACTATAATAAAAGATCTGAGCTAAAGAACAGTAAGGCTATTTCTATCATAGCCTTGGGCTACAGAGGGCAAGAGCTTTGTCTCAGAGAGGCCCCTCTGTGTGATCTCTTTCTGCCAGTTGTGAGGACAACAAGCAAGTCCACAACTCCTAGGAGTATAAGAACTGCCAAGACAACAAAGGGCTGTCAAATCTTCCTAAATGGAGACTAGAGGGATCTTTGTCAAAATGGTGGGCTAAGAGTATTTCCTGGGGTCAGAAGATGGCTCAGTCTGTTCAAGAATCAAGACTTCAGTTCCACCCTCAGTATATAATTTGTAAAATAAAAAACAGAGACCAGTCAAGCGTGTTCCTGTAACCTCAGAATTGAGAAGCAGTAAGAGAAGGATCCCTAGTAGTGGCGGTTAGCCAGCTAGCCTAGATCACTTAGCCAATGGCGAAGCAAAGAGAAGTCTGGTCTCAAAAAGCAAGGAAGAAGACAGCTGAGGTTGTTTTCTGGTCTCTCCCATGTACACCCACAATTACATACATCCATACATAGGTGAGCATACATGCATGCATACAAAAAAGAAAAAAAGAACTTAATTACATATAAATATGAATTAGAGGTAAGGATAGCCTTGTTATCACTGTGTAAACTTCATCAGTATCAGTAGCCACAGACAATATGTCAATGAATGGGATCAGGCCATGATCCACTGTTAAGTTTATTTGCAAGGACAAGAGAACTATGATTGACCGACTTCTGGCCTTCCTCATTATTATATAGGTCACGTGTTACTTACAATGCTTTAGGTTACAGGTATCTTATCCCTTCCACAGAAAGAATCATCAGATCTGAGGAAACCCGTATAATGACATGTTTTCTCATCGGTCTCAAATTGTGTCACATTCTTCTATTCACAAAGTACAGTGGCCTCACAAAGAAATACCCAGGTTTGAAAGGATGTGACCTGCCAGTCTACTTATATAGCTAGTCTACTTGTGGCCATGTAGACAATGGTACTTCCCTTGTGAATGAGAAGCCTCACACTAAGTCAGTTACAGAGAGAGTGTGACAGTGTGTGGGCTGCGGAGCCCTGGAATAATCTATTTTTAAGCTTTTATCTTTTATATGTCTAACTTGTAGGTGTGGGATGCTGTTCACATTTGTCTAGAATTAGTATTCTTATAACATAAACACCATGCAAGAACACAGTGGGATGGGGTGATCATCCCAGGGTTCTGGAATAAAACAAGGATTTTGTATAACTCTTGAGGCTACTCAGTTGAGGACTCACAGAATTAAGACAGAAAAAGAAACCCACAAGCTTCTCACTTGAAGGAAACAACTCATCTCATGCCCTTGTCTTTAGGACAAATATGTGTCTTCAAATGCATGCAAGTATTCATGTACATATGTGCACATGTATTTATGTGTGTGCTGTGCATTCATGTATGTACTTGTGTATGTGTTGTGTGTGTATATGCATACTTGTGAGCTCACCTAGGCATGCATGTGTGTGCACTTGCTTATTAAAGTATGTGTGTGTTTGATAATGTACTTGTGTGTATACACTTATCCATTCACATACCCTCATGCACATGTGCACAGTGAGAAGGGTGGAGTTGATACTGAGAAACAAACAATGACTAGCCTGGCCTCTCACTCAAGGATAAGGGTTGAGTTGAACTGAGTTACAGTTGTTGAGTTGAGTCCTTCAGCATTTATATTAAACTATGGATTAAAGCAATTGGTTGCCTATCGTGTTCTCCTGAGCACTGTATAATGACAAATGTGTGTCTTCAAATGCATGCAAGTATTCATGTATATATGTGTACATGTATTTATGTGTGTGCTGTGCATTCATGTATGTCCTTGTGTATGTGTTGTGTGTGTATGCATGCTTGTGAGCTCACCTAGGCATGCACGTGTGTGCACTTGCCTATTAAAGTATGTGTGTGTTTGATAATGTACTTGTGAGTATGCACTTATCCATTCACATACCCTCATGCACATGTGCACAGTGGCCAGAGATTGATGGTCTTGTACATCTTCTATGAATCTCATTGTTCTTTTGAACATCTTGTACAGGGGCTCTCAATGAACTTGGAGCTTACTGATTTCACCTAGATTAGATAGCCAACAAGACCCCTGTCTCTGTCTCTCCATCACTGGAGTCACAGGCAAACAGCCATGAAGAGCTTTTATGTGGTTGCTAGGTAGAGAACTCAGGTCCTTTTACTTTCAGAGAAAGCATTTTATCCACTGAGTAAGCTACTCAGATATATATATATATATATATATATATATATATATATATACATATATATATATATATATATATATATATCTTTTCTGTATGCGTCACCAATATAGTATGCCTGAACCTAAGTATGCATAATTGACATAAAAATAGTCTCAATTTTTCATCTTTAAGGCACATAACTGAATTTTAAGAATTAGACTACATTTTAAAAATACACACACAGAGAACATATGGAGGTTCCTATGGCATTTCAGCTGAGACATCTTTAGGACACGACCTAACCCAATGAATGTTTACTGAGCTCCAAAAATGCCTAAAATAAATCTAAATAAAAACCAACCTCTTCAGTCACAGAAAAAAAAAAAAGAAGAGAGTGAGTCAGATTCATGAGAAGATCTGTAAAGCAAGCAGCAGGTTATGGCAGGTGACCCTAAAGTAAGAACAATTTTCTACAAGTGTGTGCACTCAAGACAAAACAAATCAGCATCATTTTGCAAACATGTCACAAGCATTCACAAATATAAGGGACAAAATGAGTCTAATATGGTGATAAACACTTGTCATGTCAGCATCTGGACAGCTGGAGCAGAAGAGAGAGAGAGTAAAGCCAGCCAGGGCTACACAGGGAGTCAGCCCCCCTTTGGAAACTCAGAGTGATGAAAGATGAGGAAAGAAAACATGGGAGAGGACCTTCTTTTTAAATGTCTAAAATCACACAGATGAAAAGAGGCTGCAGATTCAGTACAGCCTCCCTCCCTCTAAACTGTATACGCATCTCTATGTCTGACCATATAGCTTTATAATATTGTGCACAGACACCGAGAGGGGGCTTACACAGAAGACAGATAAGCATTTATCCTATTTAGCCAGATGACAGGGCTCGGATCAGCAAAGCTACAGGGGGGAGTCAGGGACATGATACTGAAGATTTCAAGACAGAACAGATCTACATGTACATCCACAGCAATGATAACTATGGAGAATTTCCTGAAGAATGCACAGGAATTTCAAGTAAACTGAGAACTAGACTCTTCTACAGTGAAGTGACAAATTGGAATGGTAATAATATGAACATGTATTAAAAGGGCAGTTTGGGAACTGGGAATATGGCTCAGAGGTTAAGGGCTTGCACTGCTCTTGAAGAGGATCTGAGATCGATTCCCAGACCACAATGGATATGACATTCTCTTCTGGTCTCCTTGAGTATATACACACATGTGGTATGTAAGTGTACACACACACACACACACACACACACACACAAATAAAAACATAAATTATGATACCATTAGGGCAATCTGGTGATCAATAAGGAAACAGATGAAGAAGTTTAAGAGGCTCATCTAATGAATGTGCAAACACCGAAGCAGAGAGTGAACTTAAAAACTTAGGATGGAGAGAAATGAAGCTGGAAGAGAAAGAAAATGAAGCTGGGTTGATGACCAGGATAAGAGGGAAGGAGGAAAGGAATCATGGAGAAGGAGGTGAGAGCAGGAGGAAATTTCACTCAAGCCCTATGGGAGGATGGGCTCTGGAGAGAGAAGAACAGACCTAGCACCAGATCTAGGGCAAGCCCACAGGGACGGATAACACAACAGCCCTGCTTCCACATTACAGGAGGCCTCAATGACCTCTAAGTAGCTATTTTAGTATTAAAAGCGAACAGTAATGAAGGCAACTAGTGTGTGTCTCACATTCTCAAACTTGAAACAGCAAACAACAGAAAGAACCAAATTTCCCATATACCTTTGAGGTTTACAGTGCCTGGATTATGTAAAGAAGAAACCAAGTGTCTTGGTTATGTGGCTAATGACCATCTTGTTTCAACTATAGGGTAATACACTTTCTATAAACTCTACACTATTTCTTAATCTCCCAAGGGAACAGTAACAGATCCATTAAGAACACATCCTCATACACCAGGAAATGAGTAAAATCTCTCCACACTGGATATCCAAACCTAACATCGACCTTCTGTTTATACCCAGCATCTTAAGTTGTTAAAGGCATCCCTATCACATTCCTAGGTGACCACATGTTAACTGCAGACAGCACAATGAAGTCTAGCATCCACACTTGAGGGTCCAGTAACACAGGACCTGATTTGAGCACTAGGTAGTAAGACCTAAGAAACATGAAAAGTGGGACGGGAACAGTGCTAAGAAAGGTGGTTAACACTGGTTAAACCACAAGGATAACCCAGTCAAAAGAAAACAACGAAAGACAATAAAAAACAAACTTGCAGGGGAGGGGCATAAAACAACATATACAAATCCTGTTTCAAAGAAACAGACATACCCACAAACATGAGTTGTTCTCACTGGCCTTATAAATAAATAAAGCTGCTGTCCTATGAAAGAAAATGCCTCCTTGAGGAGCCTGATAGATCAGATCTGTGGCTGTAGGGGATCTCCTGGGTTACTGACTCAGGGGCTCACTGTGTGAGATACCTTCCTAGGCAGGTGGTCCTAGACTATGTAAAGCTAACTAAACACAAATCCAGGAGCGAGCGGAGTCTCTGCCTCCAGGCTCCTTCCTTTGAGTTCTTACCCTAACCTCCCTTGCTGATGCACTGTGACCTGGAAGTGTAAACCAAATAAGCTTCCCTGCCTAGGCTGCTATTGGTCAGTGAGTGTTTTATCTCAGCATCATAGTGAAACTACCATAGAAACTAGTATGGTGATGGCAGAAGTTTAAACAAGTCAACTTCTTGGCATCTGAGAGAGCTTCAACTAGCTAACTCCTCTGTCTCCTGTGCATTCTCTCCTCCCTTAATCCCAAAATAAAGAAGAGCTCATCTGAATATCTATTAACATATATTTAAAAGGACCTCATGTTAATGTCTACTTCCTAGAAAATGCCACCTATCACCTCCTAGCTATAAAACTCCTCAAAGATCCACACGCTCTGAAAGCTAGGATATGTTTCCAGCTCTAGAAAAAACCCACTAAAGAGGATCTGCCAAAAACCCACGTTGGCATGGTATAAATCAAGCACCATCTACAAACAGCCAGAACATTCCATGCCAAGCTGAAGGAAATTGCCTAGCTAGATCTCCAATTAGGCATTGGAAGCATCGACAAGCCCTTCCTCTGATGATTTAACATCCTTCTGCAAGTCCAGCCTGGATCCCATACTGTTAGAAGCCAAGCCCAGAGAGGCTCACAAGCAACCCCTGGGCCTGTCTGCTCAGTTCTATTTCAGTGAAAATGGCCAAGCACTGGTTACTGGCTGTGACTAAGACCTGGCAAAGGGTGTGGAAGGCAACACATGGAAGCTCCAAAGAATGGGAAATGTCAGAATCGGTGTCTGCATCTGAAGCTATATTATCACCACCTTCAAAGTGTTCCCTTGCAGAGGCAACTGGCTGCAGATAAAGGATGTCCTAGGCACCACCCAGGGCCTTGCACACCACACCTGCAGCTGCAGGGCCTGTCAGCTGTGACTGATCTGCTGCAAGCTGAGCCAGCACATTAAGGGTTTGCTGGGAGGGAGAGAGGGGGGGAGAGGGAGAAAAAGAGAGAGCAAGAGTGAGAGAGGGGAGAGAGAGTGAGCACTGGGAGGTGGCACCCCACACACCCTACCCTGCTCACTGTTTTCTTGGCCTGGCAGAGGCTACTACATACTATATTTCACTTATTTAATGCTAAACTCAGATTTCTGGACCAGCTTCCTGGGGGAAGGTAGGGGTGAGTAGTTGAGGGAAGAGAAGGGATGAGGAGAGGAGAGAGGGGAGGGGGTGGGGAAAAGTGGACAAGCACAGAGAGAAGGAGAAAGGAAAGGGAGGGAAGATGAAGAGAGGAAGAAAAGGAAAGGGGAAAGAGAGCAGGGAATGGGGGTGGGGGGGAAGAGGTTGACTATTCTTTTGATCCATGTGAACCCCAGAATTATACCCCAGCACTACACCCAGTTATGAATGATCAGTGATACACTGGAGCAACAGGTGGATACAGAGAAAGAAGAAACACAAGACAGATGGGTTTCAATCTTTTTTCCAGTTTCTTGTGACAGGGGTTCATATAGCTCAGGCTGGCCTTGAACTCACTATGCAGACAAGGATGGCATTCAAATTGATTCTCTGACTCTCCGAGGAAAGACAAAGATCTCCGAGCACAAGAGCCGCTACTACCATCATCAGAACAGATGTGGCTAACTGCCAGAAAACTTCAAGAAGAGACCTGCTGGGGCCAGAGAGATGGTTCTGCAGTCTATGCTCTTAACCACAAAGAGCACATTCATATTACTCCTGAAGAGGACCCAGGTTTGAATCCCTGTTCCCAGGTAGGGTGGCTCCCAACCCCACCTGCAAATCCAACTCAAGGGAGTATCTGCTACTTCCACAGGTATCTGTACACTCTTCTGTGTGCACCTGTTCTCTGTCTCTCTGTCTCTCTCTGTCTGTCTGTCTGTCTCCCTCCCTCCCCCTCCCTCTTTCTCTCTCTCTGTCTCTCTCTCTCAAAAATGATCAGACCTGCCACTGTGCTTTCACAGAAGTCAGGAGGGGCCGTCACTGCACTCTTACCTTAGATTCCAACCACTCCTTTTGACACCCCCTTCCGGTCTATTCTAATTTGTTTTCTATTATTATGATAAAACACTGACCAAAAGCAACTGGCTGGGGGGGGGGGGGGTTATTTCATTTCCTTCAGTTCCAGAGGAAAGACTGCTGTTTACTAGTTTGGTCAACTTATTATTACTACTATTATTATCATCATCATCATCATTATTATAATTATTACTACTATTACTACTATTGGTGGTGGTACTAGTAGTAGTAGTAGTAGTATCGTTGTTGCTTATTTTATGTGTATGGGCGTTCTGTCTGCCCATGTGTCTGTGTACCACCTGCATGCCTGGTGCCCTTAGAGAGCAGCCACCACACAGATGGTGCTATGAAGAGCAGCAAGAGCTCTTAAGCACTGAATCACTGGTATAGTTACTTTGCTTGCTTCATTATACAACCCTAGACCAACCGACTGCTCAGGGGATGACACCATCTGCCCACATTATTCATCAATCAAGGAGACTTCCACAGGCAAACCCACACGCCCATTAGATAAAGAAAATTCCTGTTCCCAGGTAACTCTCTGTGTCAAACACCAGCTAATGTGGCCTCAAGGTTGGCAGCTACTAGAATATACAGAGAATGGAAGGTTAATTGGAAAGGGGATTGCATCTGTGGGAGAGACGTCATCCACATAGAAGTGAGGCATTTTAGTGATAAAGTTGATCTCAGATTGCCTAGCCTCTGTTAGCCCAATAAATGTACTGATTGGCCAAGTTGGACTGTAGTTTGTCATTAGTGCCCTATCTAGGAATGGAAGGCCCTATGCTCGTTTTTTTCCCCCTGAAAAGTTCATGAAACGCCCACCACACCTCTTCACTGCTACTGCATACCACACCACACCAGCTGAGGATGGATCTTGACTAAATAGCCAGTAGCTCCTTGAGCCTCAGTTTCCTCATTCATGAAATTAACAATAATTCTGTCTGATCCTCAGAGCTGTTGATAGGATTTAATATTTAATACCCACAAGCAAGTATATCCTATTACAACAGACTACTGTCCTAGTACCTGAGGTTCATTAACAGTAATGATGTCTCATAAACTCATTTGTGTGAGAGACACAGACACAGTGAGGAAGAGATATATACTGTGCTGGTTAATTTTGTTCGTAAGTGGGCAAGGCTATAGTCAATATTAATTTAATCAAACATGAAAATCTGTGTGTCTATGAAGATACTTCACAAGCAGGGGTGATGTGGGCTGGGATGTTGGCACAGTTGGTAGAGCACTTGTCTAGCACTGTAAGAAGCTTTGGATTCAAGATGTAGAGCTGTATAAACTAGATATGGTATTCTCCCTTCCCACCAGTAACCTCAGCACTGGAAGAGTAGCTATACAGTAAGCTTCTGGCCAGCCTGGGCAACACATGACCATGTCTCAAAAACAAACACGTGGTACGTACAGCTAGTGAACTTGACTTTACTGAAAGATTTCATCCATATCATATGGGTGGTTAGTTCAGAGACTGAAGAAACTTCAGGTTTCTCCTTGCTTGCCTGTCCTAAAGATCCTAGACTCTCTAGCTCTACAGAATCATGTACCACATACAGGTGAGACTGAGGCAGGAGGATCAATATACCTCAGCAACATGATCCTAGGAAGTGCACCAAAGAAAATATGCTATCAGCAAAAGAAAAAAAACGGACTAAGGATGTACCTCAGTTGGCCAAGTGCTTGTGTAGCATATGAGAATACATGGATTCAATAACTAGGGGGCATACACCAGGCATGGGTGTGCATGCTTGTAATTCTAGCACTCGAGAGGTGGAGGAAGAGGGATCAGAAGATCAAGGTCATTGCCAGACTAAATAGTGAGTTTGAGGCCAGTTAGGAATACACGAGACTCCGTGTGAAGAAACACACACACACACACACACACACACACACTCATTTGGATCAAGTCCTTGCTTAAATACTATATTAAGAGTTGAAAAGTTCAATGTGCTGCCCTGTGATGTCAGGAAACTTTCAGGAAGCCTTAAAAGCAATAGGAAATTGCAATGCTTATAGTTTCACTGCAATTTGATATATTACATGTTGACCACATTCAGTAAATAATTCTTTCAATTACCACCCAGGACCTGCTTGTTTGAAAGCACATTGCTACATCAAAATCTCATTGAGTTACAGTTTGAAGTGCGTTTTAAGTAATGTAATTTCTCATGAACACCCCCGCACTGTTTTTTCGATCTGGCTTCTGGTGTTTTCTTGTTGCTGTTGCTGTCTGTATGTTTGTTTTTGTTACTTTTTTTTAACACTAAAACCAGACAAAAATGTTCATGAAAATTAGCTTTTATAAATTGAGTGGCAAGGTGGAGATCCTGGCACTGGGAGAACAAGAAGCAGTCTCTCTCCTGTTCCTCACACATCCACATGAACATTACGTTTTCTTGGAACTTTGCAGACGCCTTGTTATGTACATGCACTGTATAGCCCCCTCTCTCCAGAGTTCACTGAGGTTTCTCTGCAGAACACCTAAACATCACAGCAGACAGCCTGTGTGTAAGGAGACGGAGCTATAGGTCAACCTTCTAATTATACAGAAACTACATTTGTTTGGCCTGCATTTCCATCAGTTGGATTTAACTCAGTTACTCCATGGCCAAGAAAATTCTTTTTTATTTATAGTTGAATTAGGAAAAAATTCAAATCTATCTATTTATTTATGTATATTGGTGTTTTTGTTTGCACATATATTTCCACATCAGAAAAGGGCACCGGTATACATTAAGACTACAGTTATAGATACCTACAAGGCACCATGCGGTGCCGGGAATTGAACCTATGACCTCTGCTATTAGTCACTGCCCCCAGCCCCCTCACTAGGAAATTTAAAAGAATATTTATCTTAAATGATGTGTATGTATATATCTGAGTTGATTTGTGCATATGACTTGAGGTCAGAAGGTGACATCATAAGCTCTAGAGTTACAGGGAGTTGTGAACTCTCAACACGTGTGCTGGGAAATGAATTCAGATCCTCTGGAAGGTCTTAATCCATCTTTTCAGCCTCTCCCCAAGATTTTAAAAATATTTATTATTTATTAATTTTTTTTTAAAAACAGGTATATCTCATGTATCTGATTCGTCTTTTACCAACATATAGATCCATTTATCACATAAGTGCCTGGTGTCCACAGAGAACATCAGATCCCCTGGAACTTGAGTTATGTATGGTTGTGAGCCACCATGTTGGTTGGGGGAACTGAACTTGCATCCTCTTGCAAGAGCAACAATTGTTCTAAAACTATTGAGCCATCTCTCCAAACCCCTTAGAAAATGTTTTAGTACATTTATAACTGGTGTTTAGTTTGGTGAATGCTATTTAAATAAATTAATCAATAAATTACCATTCACTTACATGTCCTCATGATGGGCCACACAGTCCTCCACTTATTCACTAACTTAAACTCCATATTCACAGAAGAGCAAAGCACATCAGTCAAGTTGCTCGTGATCACCAGGTAACCAGGGAGAGACTCCAAAGCCTGTCTACTTCTATCACTCAGCAGAGGGTGATCCTTTGCAACCTTCAGGAGATGGAGCCTTGCTGGAGGCTGTGAACCACTGCAGGGCTGGTCTGGAGGATCAGCTGATCCCTCCTCAGCCCCTTGTCACATGTCTGCCTCAACTCTGTCTCATTAACTGCATCCTGGATGCCAGCAAGCAGCATCGCCCCCTCACCATCAATCCCATCACTGTGCTTCCCACACCAGAATGGACTGCTATCCTCACGCCATCAGTCAAAGCGCCCTATTCCCTTAAGATATTTCTCAAGTGCTTGGTTGCAGGGACTTGCAAAGCAACGAATGTAAAACTCATTCTGTTTTAGCTACTAGAAAGTTTCCCTTTGGCCAATGTGTTTGCCAATTATATCAGACATGGAAATATATCATCTACTTTCCTCTTCTTACATCAATATTTGATTGCTTTCCATGTAAAACATGCTATTAAGTTAATCAAAAATTGACTCTCATGGCAAACACCTTTTAAATAGGTCAAATTAAGATAAAAGTCCATGCTCCTTGCTCTATGGAACTGGAACACTAAACTAGACATTAATGTCAGCACACACATTAAATGTTATTAAAGGCAATTTGTCACCTACACACATTTATCTCAATCTAATAATTAGCTAAAGATCAGAGAGTTAAACCTGTGTATTTGAATCTACATTGTTCCCGCTCCTAAGGTGATTTAAAGTAGGCTGAACGTCAAGTGCAAATTTGTGTCATCTTTGTAGAGCAACAAGCAGATTTGGAAAAATGCTAAGAATTAAATGCCATTATAGGGTACACAGCAAGGAAGTGCTGGATAGCCCTCATATACGGGCAACATGGCTCTGTGAATTCCTGATCTCCCCCTTCAGGTACCATCTGGCGTGCTATCTTGATGTTACAGCCTAAGAAACTCCCAGAGAAGAGTTTCTGGGGTGGAGGATTCAGGGTGGCCCATGATAAATTAGCAAAATCTCCTCAACCCACCCAGAAACAGAATCTTCTCTTGTCATGATCTCCGGTCTGGTACCAGACTTCTGAAATCATAACTCCTGCTTAAGATCAGATGCAATGGGCACACCTGTCCTGATAAGGACAAAATCTTGGTAATAAAAAGGAGGTTTAGGGGCTGAGAGGTTTAGAGAGAACACCACTCTTGCAGAGACTCTCAAGTTTTGTCTCAGCATCCACACTGGGAGACTCACAACTGCCTGTACCTCAAGTGCCAGGGCATGCATGTGAACATGGTAAATACTCACAAAGAAACTCCATGTATGTATTAAAATACAAATAAACCTTTTATAAAGAGAGGTTTACTTAGGAAAACATAGTAGTCAGGGAAATTCCCTGGTGCACTGTATTAGCTACAGAAAAGATAGTCTGGATTGGTGTGCAATGGCTACAAGGAGAAGGGACAATAAATGTCTTTAGAATCTTTAACTAAAGCCATGTTCAAATACCAAACCTACCTCCTTATGCAACAAACCAGAAACAATGACTACTGAACAGAGAAAGGCCTGAGGAGGTAGCAGGAAGCCGTCAGAGGTCTCTGTGGCATCCCAGAATACTAAGAACCTTGTGTGTTTGTGTATGTTTGGTTTATGACACCTTACTGACCTGAGCTCCTTGAGTAGGCCAGGTTAGCTGGCCAGGAAGGCCCTTTCCTAGAGGCATACCATCAGGCCTGGCTTTTCCTGTGGGTGCTAAGGACATGAACTCACATCCTCTCATTCACAAAGCAAGCAATTTTACCAACTGGGTCATCTCCCCACACCTAGCGATTTGGTAAATACCTGTGGCAAGAGCTGCTCTGTAGTCAGGGTGCATTCATACTCTCTTTTCCTTTCATTCCAAACTATCATGGATGTTTCCAGATTGACGGGCTTCTAGTCCAATGTATAACCAAATGGTGGAAGAAAATAGCAGAATATTGGAGAGAAGATGATACTCTGCTGACAGGTCATGTCTTTGGGGAAGAGGTGTGGGGTTTGAGTGTGACATGTCCCGACCAAAACATGTATAGATTTAATTCACTATACATATACATTTTTAAGTACTAATACATCATTAAGTATTAAGAAGATAAAAATAAATCCAGTAGGGAAGTTCAGAGACTAGCTCTTGGAGGTGATCAGGATTATCTAAGGTGGAAAGAATGCTATTGGTTTTATAAGCAGGAGGAACACCAAAGGTCACAATGCCTCTTTTAGCATACAATGCCATAGACATGTTATGTCCTTTCTGGGGTCCCTGGTAACCCTGCCAATAAGAAAGCTGTCATCGCATGAAAACACTCAACCACGTACCATGAAAGTAAATATCTTCTTTAAAATTAATTCAACATATGGCATTGTTTTATTAGCTACATTACAACCAAATGATCAACACAACCTAAGGAAAGGTAGCATCCTCTACAAGCTATATGAAACAAGGCATGATTCTTTTCTTCCTGTGTTTATCAATCCAGTCTGCCTGCTTTAAAACCTTATGAGCTTGCTAGAACAGGACATGCGGCCTATGAGCCAACTAAGGGAACAAAGCCGAAACTGAGTTATCAGCTCAGTCCAGAGTCCTGAGTCAGTTCACTGTCACAGTGACAATAGTGGTTCTATGAATGGACTCAGGCCAACCAATGTAAAATAAAGGGAGGAGGATACACACACAAACTGCTAAAATATATTGCAACGTAGTTGCTCTTACCATAAGTGACATACCAGAGCAGATGAACTTAGAATGTGATACATGTTGAATCAGGGTTTTTGAGAAATAATTTGTATTTATGAGAAATAGAATAGCGAAATGAAAATCTGAGGTCTTTTCTCTTTTCAAAACAGGCTGCCACATAGCCCAGGCAGAATTTAAATTCTGTACGTGCTCAAGGATGACCCTGAACTGCTAATCTTTCTATTGATATCTCCTAAATGCTAGAATTAGAGATGTGAATAACCACACATATATTGAAGATAGAATCTTAAATATTCATATATATGTATACAAACACTATATATTTATATTACATATCTTTGATGATGACTGAATTCCTAATCTGCCTCCACAGTGCTAAGATTACAGACTTTTACTACCACACCTGTCTTATATAGAGTGGTGGCAAAGAAACCCAAGGCTTCATTCATGCTAGGCAAGAACTTTACCAACTGTGAACCCCAAGATTTCTTTACATATAGAAAAACTGATGACTTACAGAAGAGCAATGGTAATCAGAGGAGCTGGCTTTTGGCCTCAGACTGGCCACAGCACACTGCTACGATCCAGTCATTTTGCTTTGGCTCTCAGTTTTCTTATCAAAGTAAGGAAATTGAGATTATCACTAGGTCACTAATACACTTTTTCAATCCTAGTTAGCTCTGCTAGTTAGTTAGTTCAAATGGTCACAGGTTCTAAAGATGACCAACCTTGCTACACTTGATGAGAATATGGCTGAATTCTGTCAACTGGGAGATTCTAGAACCACTCAGACAAATAAAGACCAGCATTAGGTTTATAAACAGTTTAAGGATAAATTTCATGGAAAGACTCTGAAGAGGGCCCTTGGAGTAATCACTAAACTATGTTGGGAGCCTGTCAGATTGCTCAGCAGGTGAAGGTATGTGCTCCCAAGTATAAACCAGGAGTATTCCAAACCCAGGAGTATTCCAAACCCAGGAGTATTCCAAACACATGGTGGAAGGAAAGAATCAGGGGCCCAAATGAAAAAGGAAAGAACGGACCCCTGTCATGCACATGCTACATGCACATACACAATAAATAAAAACTATTTGGGGGGATATGCCAAATAAACTGGGGGAAAGAGTTACATGTCAACAGGAACATTAATGTTGAATTGATTCTGGGAAACCAAAAGAAACAGAGGCTAAGGAACCTAAGTGAACATCTCCTCCAACAGACCTGTACCCACCCACTGCCAGCACTGCCTACCACCACCACCACCACCACCACCACCACCCATGTCTATTCATAACATTCCTACTTGTTTCTTGGCAAATAAATTCAGAAACTTTGGTTAATCTGAATAACCTCCTTATGCCTTAATTTCTCTTCAGCTCAACCACCCTACCCTTCCAGATAGGTTAAAAAGGCATCACTTTTAAATGCATATACGCACAAGTGCGCACACTCTAAAATGAATCGGCTATCACAATAAAGCTGGGTTTCCAATTTTAAAATCTAGAGATTATTTTTTCCTGTGAGCATTTTGCAGTGATGCCCATTATGAGGTAGGGAAAAACACTGAAGATGCTTGTTATGTGGGCAGAAAGCTTTCTTGAGTTGGAGGGTCCCCTGAGGCCTCTGGGCCCTGTGGGAGCTGCTCAGGAAGATCTCTGAAGGGCAAGCAACAGACTCTGAGGTCTATATATGAGAATTCTTGTTTTCACAAGACTTGGACGCTGGCTCCCATGAAAGGACAGCATGAACTCCAAGGAGCCCCACTCTGCCCTGCAGCTGTGGCCCAGAACTGTGATGTTTAAAGGTTATAGTGATTAAGGACTGTAATTTAGTCTGGGCAAAATCAATGGCACTCAACCACAAACCTCTGATTTACATAATAGGACAAGCTAAACTTGGTTTTGATCAATCTCACATGAGATTCACATCCTGCCACCCTTCTGCCCTAAAGTGCTCCCTCTAGAATGAAGGCATGAATGAAAAATGTATCCAGAGGGAGGGGATCACAAGACCCACCACTCCTTAAAGACAGAATACATTCAATGGTTACTGGGAGCAAAGCCTCTCAAGGTCCTGCCCCTCCCTGAAGAAAGTATGAAGTGGGGAAATCACCAGCCATGCATTTTCCCCTTTGCTTTTATGTGACTGAACGCTTCATTCCTTTGGTCTGGTTTTGTAACAAATCATGAAAGTATTAAAGTTTCATTTAGAAGCTAAATTGATAGTGATGTTGTTAAGAGTCAGAGAGTGGGCTACCAGTCTCCGACAGTCCTAAAAAAACAATTTACAATGAAAGCAGAAAAAAAGAGATTTGTTGATAATGGGCACATTGGGAAGAGGAGAAAATAAAGGATCCCAGCCCATCCTCAGAATTCTGACATGAGATTTAAAGAAAGGACCAGAGGACCCACCCATTATTGTACCTTCATTATCTTAGCTCTGGTCTTTCCTAGAAGGTTGTATAACAGGGTATCTATCAGAACTATGTGAAATCTCTTCCTAAGAAGAGTACTAGGCTTACGGGCTATTATGTTAGTACTGGTTATTAAGTTAGTATTGCTTATTACTAGGTGTCACATTCCCCTTCGATCAGCCTAAGACACCTAGGGAAGTGAAAATTCCTAAGGGACCACTGTTAGTCCAGTAGCTGAAGGGACAGGTACAAGTGGCTCTCCTTACAAGTCTTCCAGAGACTCTGAAACTTTCAGCCACTTCAGGTTTTCAAGCCTCGCTAGAGGGTCCCTCCCACATATTCTAGTTCTACAATGCAGAATACATGCAGTCAAGTAAACGTATATTTGCCTGTGCCACGAGTGACCTCTTCAAAAATGAATAGTTTCATTGAATATTCAATTTTCTTTTCAAACTGTGCAGCGTCATGTGTGAAGAGAGCCTGTGACAGGCATGAATGAAAAATGTATCCAGAGGGAGGGGATCACAAGACCCACCACTCCTTAAAGACAGAATACATTCAATGGTTACTGGGAGCAGAGCCTCTCAAGGTCCTGCCCTTCCCTGAAGATCTATGTCAGGTTAATGGCTGCTAGGGCAGAGGGCTCACAAGGCCTTCCCCTCCCCTGGGATCTATAGATTGTTGATGGTTGCCAGAGAAGGAAAGGATTGTTTTCCGTGGTACAGGCACTTGTAAGATCTCTATGTACCCCTCACACAAGCTCCCATCAGCAGCCATAAGGAAACTCATTGGGACACAAAACCAAAGAACAAAAGACAACAGAAAGAAGGGGGTGGTAGTCAAAAAGATGAAGAGAATCAGCAGGAATGGGAGGGGAAAAAGACAGGGTAACAAGAGAGACTATGAGCAAAACACATTACAGAATGAAACTCCTTACATGCATGTATGCTAATGGGTTCTTTTTTTAAGGACAAGGAAAGGCTTTTAGCAGCCCCATCTCTGACCAGTGTGCTATGAGTTCCCAGTCATTCTCTCAAGCTACTTCAGTCCACAGACTGAGGAACTAACTTGAGTCCATCTTCACAATCATCTCACTGTCCTCTGAATGTCACCAGCAAACATCAAATAGTGCTGGTGACTAAATGACAAAGTTAGGTGCAATAGAAGGAAACGTTAGACATCCTGAACTAATGCTACCAGGGCCAACTGCCTATAATAATGAGCACAGAATATTGCTGCATTTTAAAGAAAATGATTACACAGACATCTGCTTTTAGACCACTGCCATTTAGAAAACATTCCCTGGACAATGCTCCTATCTATCTTCCTCCTTGGTCTCTTTACAAGAGATTTGCAGTTTTTAAAACTATCTTCATGTGTGTGACGTGCCACCTGTCTGGTGGTTATAGGGTAATGGTGTAGGTGATGAGAGACAAACTCATGCTCCCTGTAAGAGCAGCAACTGCTCCTAAGAGCTGAGCCATCTCTCAAGCTCCTATTTGCAATTTTCTTAAAGCCTTGAGATCTGCCTTCACTGCTGATGAAACTTTTCTCCCAGTAGGAACCAAATAACTCAATCTGAAGGGAAGTAGTGTTGGATCTATTGTCAAGTGCTAGAAATATAGACATCAGCCCGACTTGAAGATCTGAATTTTGAACAACTGCAGACAGCAAGAAGGAATTCTTAAGAAACATCTCTGCATGGCTAAAACACTCAGCTAAAAGGAAGAGAAAATGACCATTAGGCATGGAGAAAAATGAGTACTTACAGGATAAATTTCAGAGCCAGAATACAGACACTTCCCTGAGCCGTGACTACTGAAATGCTCTACCAATTTTTCTTAAAGGCAGGTATGGATAATTCACTCAAGAATGAAATCTCATTTTGTGGGGTGTGTTATTCAAAGTCTGATGTATATTATTTCTCAGTGGGAACTGTGAATCAAAAAGACAATCCACTCACAACACGAGTTGTGTCGTCTCAGCTAATTCTCTTTTATTGTCCTTATAAAAGGATATGAGGAGAGAGCGATGTCATCGATTGAGGAAGTTATTATATGGTGCTTATACGGAGTGGTTACAAATGAGAGCTCAGAATTCAGATATACCTGCTTTTAAATTCCAGCTCAGCCACTTAACTGCAGCAAAGATCCTGCGCAATTACTTAACCTCAACTTTTTTTTCCTGATCTGTAAAAGCAGAGATAATGACAGCTCTTAGCCTTCGTGGAATTTCTGTGAGAATAACAAGGGGGGCATGCCTACACAGCACACTACCTCCATCCGTGAGGAGGGGGTGCTCACTGATTCTTGGTGATACTGTCAATGCAAACTCACAGCTCTGGCCTCAAAGGGTTTATCATGAGTGAGCATGTGCTTGGAATTAGGTGACCCCCAAATACTATGTTCCTGATGTGGTAACAGTTTGGTGGAAATTTTTATAGAAATGGAAGAAAGAAAATCATAAGTCAAAGCCGTTTTCAAGTGGAGTGGTGGGAACATTAGGCAGGCAGATTACAGCAAGGCTCTATTATCAGTCTTGGGTGCTGTCTGACGGCCTTCTTGGTCTTTTGGTTGGTTAGAAACATGGGTTCCATTGTTACATTGCAAAAGATTCACCTAATGTTTACCGAAATGTTAAGTCAGGTAGAGAGGAAGGCAGTGAAGGACTGTTAAAAGGCCTAACGATGCCCACAAGACAATTTGGCTCTGGACTTGAAACACTTCAAACTCTCCACACATCATCAAGCTTCTTTTAACCAGTTAACTGACACTGCAGAAGGTTCAGAGGAAAGTGTGGTCCTTTTAATACTAACCCTGCTTAGTCACTGCCCTAGATGCTGGGGTAAAGGACTCTGATATTGCTTTCCCAGCCATGGTGAGGAGACCAGCTGGTATATTTGTTAACTGATTGTATTAAGACTTAGGGGGTTGTGAGGGTTAATCTTGATTGGCTAAGAAATCAGCTAAGAAATGAGTTGATTCTTCTGTGAGGGCATTTCCAAGAGGGAAAGCCCTCCCAAACATGGCTCAAATACAAATAGGTCTAAGGGAAAAGTAGTGTTTCAGCAAGCCTTAGTTTCTTGATGGTGAGTGTGTGACATCTGAACCCAGTTTCTCCAATACTCAGCATCGACTATAAACCTGGCTCTCCAGAACCCCTTCAGATGGGACTTTGGGAGCTTGTAGCCTCACAGACTGGATTCTCAGCTTTCCAGAATGCAGAATCCCATTGTTGTACTACCTAGCCCCTATTAGGTAAGCCAATATAGTTAACCACTTTTGTATGTACATCACCCTATCAGTTCTGTTTCTCTTGAGAAGCCAGTTTTACCTCTCCATGCTTGAGACAATGCTATTTGGTTATTACAAAGCTTCCACTGCAACAGGTGGATGTTAACACAGTTGACATAGGAAGGAAATATGTCTGTTTAGTGCCTCCCTGCTGAGAAAGATGCCACATTAACACTAAAGCAGCTTGCTAGGGGATGGGGAATATGCCACTCTGACTGGAATCTCTCGAACATTTGTCCAGAGGATAGCCTTGCACCATGTAGACTTTTCTAGACTGAAACACTTTCCAACATTCTATTCCAACAAGACACACCCACTTGAGGGCCAGTAAGAAGATCCAGTTAGCTGAAGCCTAATGACATGGGTTCAATCCCTAGAACCCATGTAACAGGAGAGAACTGAGTTCCCCAAGTCATCTCCAAACTCTACACTCACATCACAATTTTGGCTTTTCCAATTAGTTGATAACATGGGTTGCATACACATGCACAGGAATGGATAAAGAGCATTTTAAAAATTACATTCACTTGAACAGTGAACCAAATACACAGAAAACCAGAATACACAACAAAGAATGGAAATATTTCTTCAGTTACTTACGACTAAGGAAGTTTTATTTCTTAGTGTCATCCATTTCCCTGCCTTCAAAAGCACTGAATGAAAACAAGAGCTTGGGGCAAAGCCTCATTTCCTGTTTCTCTGGAGTAAAAGTGCTTGGCTGTATAAGCTATTTTACACTTGAGAGATACATGAGCTCAGCCCTCAGGTTTAGTCTGACACAAGCAACAGTATCTAAATAGGATCTCCTAATGCTTTCATTGTGTTATGTTCCCTTTTCGTGGTTACTTTCTTACAGTACTTGCCCTGTCTATTACATTTAAACAATACTTTCTTTTAGATTCAGATATGTTGGGGGGCAGGGTAATGGTGGTTTGTGTTGTCAACCTGACAGAATCTGCACTTGCCTGTAAGATCCCTGTTTGAGATTACCTTGACTGCATTAACTGAAGTGGAAATATTCACATATGGTGGAAGCGAACTTCCCCAGATGTGATCCTGGATGGTATCAGTGGAGACAGGGCAGCATGCATTCACCCCTCTTTTTCTGACTGAGAATGTGCTATGACCAGCTGTTTGACCTCCGCCACTCTTGAAATACCCATCATTGCTGACAAATCTTGAAGCTATGAGCTGTGAACTGACATGACCCATTTCTCCCTCAAGTTGCTTTCTGTCAGGCTACTTTATTACAGCAACAGGCAAAGAAACAGACAAAAAAGAAAATAAAATCGCTGGACAATAATTGCACAGAGAAG
Organism: Apodemus sylvaticus; assembly: GCF_947179515.1. Lineage (NCBI taxonomy): Eukaryota > Metazoa > Chordata > Mammalia > Rodentia > Muridae > Apodemus > Apodemus sylvaticus. Next base: position 37,213,039 of record NC_067493.1, on the reverse strand, counting down.
ACGCCCCAAATAATAAAAGTTGAGGAAGGTGGTAGTTAGGTCCAAAGCAAACTGCAGTTTCCCAGACTCCAAAATGTAGTCCAAATGTCCAGAAAGGAACACTACCTGAACTATAGGAGGAATTCTTGGGATGACCTATAAGCCAGACTTCCACAGAAACTGGTGAACCTGGCTTCCATCTGCCAAAAGTAATCATTTCCCTTACCTTGACAGCAGAAGGGACTGTAGCTACCAGCCCTGCTTAACAGTGGATCAAAGGTGCCCTCAGTATAGCAAGCACCTGTAACAATACAACTTCAAGTCCGCCCTATGCTTTTCACAGCTTCCTCTGCACTCCTTCTAGCTCATAGGCTTCCGTCCCCAAGCAAGTCATTCTTCTTATAACCACACTATCTTCTCTATGCTCAGCTTCCTTCTAATCCCACTAAGTTTTCTCTACTCTCTATCTCCTTATCTCCTTATATTCTCCCCTCTCTTGCAGATAGCCCTGGTCTTACCCAGTCTACTGCTTTCTGTCTCTACTTTGGATTATTCAAGATGCCTCTGCTTGTTCTCATATCTACAACAAAAACCTTCCCTTTAACCATACCATGGAGCATTGGAAGGCCATGGTGGATATCATCAAATTGGCAAGCTAAAGAATTAAAAATTAGAGTACATCACTATGGTGATGTTTATATCCCATCTCACCTTCCAAGGGTCACAAGGAGGTCTAATTAACAGAATGACCTTCAAATGTCAAGATGGGCAATGTGGGACAAAGGCAATTAAATGAAGCCACACTAATTTTGCTGGTGTCATTCCACCAGGTAGTTCCTCACAGACAGAGAGAGGATAGTTAGAAGTGACCTTGAATTAAGTGAATGTTCACACACAAACACAAGGCTAAAGATCTTCCCCACTCTACTCTGCTGCAAGAACTGACTTTAACAAGAAGTGAATTTAAGGAGACAGGATTTATTTTTTCTCAGTCCGAGCTAGTCCTCAAAATTTCAGTAAATTGTTACCTCAGAATTTAGAAAAGCAGGTTTTCAGTTAAAGGCAGCTTATTTATCTAGCAGTATGCTTGGCACCACAGCAACACATCCTTGCAAGCCAATGGGGGTCTATATTTCACCCTCTGTTGGGTGCCACACTGCTAGAGAACTGAGTTCTTCCAAGAGTATGTTTCCAGGGAATTCATGAGGTCTTTCTACTAAAACCATTCATGTGAAAGTTTTTCCTACTTCCTCTACACTCCCGAAGCGCAACCATGAACAGACATGTTCTGTCCTACTCGTGAGCTCATCTCCCTTCTCAACACAATCTGCAGGAAGCTATGGTGTCACTTGTGGTAATCCAAACATGAAGCACAGTATTCATGCTGTGAGCCTAATGTATGTTTAAACAACAGCGTAGCCCAGCGCTTCCCATGGCCAGAAGCTCAAGTCTCCTATTTATCGTGTATCAAAGAATGACTAGAAAGGATAATGATTTCACTTCCTACAACAGGACCTTAAACAGCAACCATCACTGGGTGCACAAAGAAGGTGTGGGAAATACACTAAGGAAAAGATGGGGGGAGGGATATGGATGAAGAGCAGAGCTGTAGAACACTGAGTGATGGTTAATTTTAATTAGATTTTGCTGATTGTTTGTTTTCTGAGATTTGTTTTGTTGTTGTTTTATTTTGTTTTGAGATGGAGTCATACTGTATGATTCTGGCTGGCCTTGAACGTGCTTTGTAGACTAAAGTGTTCTTAAAAGCACAGAGATGCACCTGTCTCCACCTGAGTGCTTGGATTAAAGTCATGCACTATCACACCCGAAAGTTAGTTATAATTGTTAATTTGACACATTCTAGAATTTCTTGGGCAGAGTGTCAAGGAGGACTACCTACAGTAGGAAGACCTGTGGCAAAGCTGTTGAGGGTTGTCTTGATTACATTAGCTGAGGTGGGAGGACCTGACCATAGTGGGTAGCTCCATCCCCTTGGTTTGTATACAAGTTAGGAAAGCTAGCTGGGCAATAGGCACAAGGGCATGCAGTCTCTTGACTCTTGTCTGAAGATGTGATATGACTACAGGCTGTGAGTCTTTACCTTGGGTTCCTGGAAATGATGGCCTGTACCAGATGAACAGTAAACTAGGCAAAACACTTGCTCTCCAATTTGTAATTTCTCAGGGTGTTTTAACACTAGAAATAAAACTAAGGCAAATCTGTAAATGAAGAACTTGGGTGACTGAGGACAGAGGACTGTTGGGAGTTCTGAGACCAGGAATTCAGATATGGACTCTAAACTGAAGTCTCCATTAAAAAAACAAGAACAAAAACAAAAAACATAACAAAACAAACAAAAACTTCAAAACAAAACAAAACAACTACAACAACAACAAAATCCCCACTAGTTGAATAAGGTAGCTCATATCTGAGGTCAGGGCAGTTGGGGAACTGGCTAAAAAGGAGGATACTTCAAGTCTGAAAACAGGATGTACTATAGAATGAGTACCAGGGAGCCTTTTCTCACAACACAGAACAAAACATAAGTGGAGAAATAGAGAAAAGATGATAAAATAAAAACAAAGATGGAAAAATGTAGGACTGTGAAAGGCAGCTTGGCTCCTGGTTGAGCTAAGGCTAGAAACTCTGGTGACCTTAAAGGAATGGTAGGCATTTTGCCTGATTCCCCAGACACCAGATCTCCATTTTAATGAGGTACATACCTAAAGGCCTGGAGGACTTAGCCAATAAACTTCTCTTCCCAGACACTCCTTGCAGAAGGTTTTTAACCTCAGGCCTGCCCTGAGAAGCAGGGTAAGGTTTTACTCATCTACTTTCCACCATGACACTCAATGTCTTCAAATCATGACCTGCCTCTTTTCATCGGGATCGGCTGTGGGAAGCCATGGAGGCCTTTGCCTAGAGAGCCCACCATCTAACTTCCTGTAGAAGGCGTCTCTGTGCTCCCAGCCAAGGCCGCCACCAAGCCAAGCTCAAGCCAACCACCACCAAGCCAAGGACTCACCCCGTGGGACCAGCCTGAGCTGCTCCCCTCCTTTCCCCTTGCCCCTGTCCCACTAGATCCATCTCTTGGGACCCCACCCCAATCTCAGCTCTTCCATGGCACCCAGCGATGCCTGGGTGTCCCACAGCCTGATAACCAGACATCCCAGGCCTCCTCCCAGGCCCTGGGACCGCTGGCCTGACACCCTCAACTTCCAGCATCCTGCTTTCCCGAGCAGCTGAGCCCTGTGGCAAAGCAGACACAGGACACTCCAAACCCTACAGAAAAAATCTCAAATGAAGTAAAGGAAAACGATTAAATTATTAGGAGTGAAGACGAAAAATTCTGGATTCCCTCTACTTCATTCAGAGCATGCTTTTCACAACGTATGTATTTACATCTGGCGAGTACACCAATAAGCCAGCACATCTATCTGTACAGAGAGCCTCTGCACAAATTACTAAATAAAGAGTGAAAGCAAGCAAGCACTTCCCAGGGTGCTAGGAACCAGAGATAAGAGATAGCAACATAAGAATCGGCATCCACAGCCTCATGACCTTGGCTACCCAGTAGGATAATAGGATTGATCCAAGTCCCCACCCTAAGCAGTCATATGCTGCTTCCAGACAGCCTTTTCCACAGAGCACCAACATCCCAGCTGATAGCTTCTCAAGTCCACTCCTTCAAAATCTGGTAGAGGGTTATGGATGCAGGTGAATACAGAGCCATGGTACGAAGCAGGCTTTCCTAGGCTGAGAATTCTAACCTAACTGTAGCTCTGCAAAAGGTGTGTCAAGCCTTCAGCTTGATAGTGCAAGGACTCCCTCCATGCATTATCCAGCTCACACTCTTTCCTTTACACTCACGGGCATAGAATAAGACCATGAAAAAAGTGAACACCACAACTCAGGCAGGCATGATGGAAATGCCACACCACCTAGCCAGGGCTGAAAGGATTCATGGTCACTCTAAAGGCCAAAACACACAGATGGCCAGCTGAAGGAAGGACAGAATCAATCACTACTATGCAAACATTACTTTGCAATATTAAAGGATAGCTGAAAGGGGTTTTAAAATCGCTTATACAGTGGCTGAGGGTGTGGCTCAGTTGGTAGAGTACTGTCCTCTAGGAAAACACCCGGCCTAGGTTTGTTCCACAACATAAACAGGATAGTGCACATGCCTGCTGTCTCAGTATCTGGGAGCCTGAAGTATAGAACAGAGGTTCAAGGTTAACCTTAACTATATGCAGAGATCAGGCCCATCCTAAGTTACACAGATCCTGTCCCAACAATAACAACCAAATACTCACCTAAACCAAACTTACCTTCCATCTCCTATTTACATCCTCCCTGAGGCCAGGGAGGGCTCAGGACCTCTTGGTGATTTTAAATATAATTTAATCACAGGGGCTAACCGGACTTATGAACTTCATAAGGAAATGGTGGCAAAGTTAAAAATGACACACCAAACCTATTTTCTGTGTTGCTTTTTCCCCATATAACAAAGACCTTGGTGAAGTCAAAAAGGAAAAAAAAAATACACACAAGAGTGGAAGGGAAGGAACAAACAAGGGAAATGTGTGAAGGGGGGAAGGCATGCACAACACCACCCATATTTTAGCAGGGCTCAGCTCCTCCAGCTTGTCAGAGCTGGATGTTAATCTAAAATGAAGCAACTTAATTTCTTCATCAGCCAAAAGGACTCAGTGACCTTTTCCTGCCTCAATGGCTCTCTATTTAGTTATGCTTGGAAATCAGGCCCTTGGGAGAAATCTTGCCCTTTTTTCTATTTTCACATTGACATATAAGTAGCCCCTGTTGGTATTTCAAAGGAAAGCTCCCAGTAAGAATTGCCAGTTATCTGAAGTCATGAGCGCTAAAGACCCAATCATTTATGTGTCAAAAAATGACTCGAGTAATCTCTGCCCTGCCTGTCCAGCACCGCGGCTTTGCACCTGCACACCAAGCTCCCTTTACAAGCTTTCCTTCCCAATTTCGAAATCCTGTTGTGAGCGCCGTAGGATGCACAGATCCTGTTTGATAATACTGTAGAAAATCCAATGTGGGTAAAATTTAAGATCTTTAGAATGAACAGCTCAAACCCATAGGACGTATAAAAGCCATTTTCCTGTTTTGCTGCCTGTGTCAGAATAGACTAGGTAATGCTGAGATCCCAACCATACAGTTTATGTAGCTTTAGAAAAGAAGGGCAGAGGGGTTTTCACTGGCTGTGTGTCTACATGAGTCAGGAGAAGTTCTGTATCTCTGTACATTAAGTATCCAGAGTAAAGGAGAGCCACGCCTCCATCAGCACTCATCTCCACAGAGATGACAAGATGTCAAGGGTATGCTTAGATTTCACATCATTTATTCACAAAACCTAATCATAATGTCATGCAAAGGGGAAGAAATAATATGGGAGAAAGACAGGGAAGATACACAGAGGTCACCTTAATGATTATCCCAATATATGACAGTGAACTAGATATACAATTGAAAAGTGAAAATTACCAACTATAAACTAAGATGAAAAAATAATTACCTTGTTTCTTAAGGTTGTTAAGATTGTGTGGCAGTAGACACTCTGAAGCTAATAGAAAAGAAACTGAGGAAGACCCTTGAGGACATCGGTACAGGGGGAAAAGTTTCTGAACAGATCACCAATAGCGTATGCTCTAATATCAAGAATTGACAAATGGGACCTCATAAAATTACAAAGTTTCTGTAAGGCAAAGGACACCATCAAAAGGACAAATCGGCAACCAACAAATTGGGAAAAGATCTTCACCAACCCTACATCAGATAAAGGGCTAATATCCTATATATATATAAAGAACTCAAGAAGTTATACCCCAGAGAACCAAATAACCCTATTAAAAAATGGGGTACAGAGTTAAACAAAGAATTTTCACCTGAAGAACTTTGGATGGTGGAGAAGCATCTTAAAAAATGCTCAACTTCATTAGTCATTAGGGAAATGCAAATCAAAACAACCCTGAGATTTCATTTTACACCAGTCAGAATGGCTAAGATTAAAAATTCAGGAGATAGCAGGTGTTGGTGAGGATGTGGACAAAGAGGAACATTCCTCCACTGCTAGTGGGGTTGTAAATTGGTACAACCACTCTGTAAATCAGTGTGGTGGTTCCTCAGAAAACTGGGCACCTCACTTCTGGAAGATCCTGCTATACCACTCCTGGGTATATACCCAGAGGATTCCCCAGCATGTAATAAGGATACGTGCTCCACTATGTTCATAGCAGCCCTATTTATAATAGCCAGAAGCTGGAAAGAACCTCAACAGAAGAATGGATGCAAAAAATGTGGTATATATATACACAATGGAGTACTACTATTCAGCCATTAGAAACAATGAATTCATGAAATTCTTAGGCAAATGGATGAAGCTGGAGAACATCATACTAAGTGAGGTAACCCAGTCTCAAAAGATCAATCATGGTATGCACTCACTAATAAGTGGATATTAACCTAGAAAACTGGAATACCAAAAAAATAATCCACACATCAAATGAGGTACAAGAAGAATGGAGGACTGGCCCCTTGTTCTAGAAAGACTCAGTGTAGCAAGTATAGGGCAAAACCAGAACAGGGAAGTGGGAAGGGGTGGGTGGGAGAACAGGGGGAGGAAAGGGTGCTTATGGGATTTTCGGGGAGTGGGGGGCCAGAAAAGGGGAAATCATTTGAAATATAAATAAAAAATATATTGAATAAAAAAATTGTGTGGCAGTTTCAGGGTGATGGAGACAAATTTGGTAACTGCTCCACTGTTTTTTGGGTAGATTTGGGGGTAAAATAATGTATGATAGTTAATTATGATTGACAACACGTTAAGATGTAAAACCACCCAGAAAATAAACCACTGGGAAAGTGTGTAAGCCCAACTTTCCACATTAGGCTCCATGAAGAGAGCAGATTCAGCCTAAGTATCAGCAGCAATATTCCATGGGCTGCAGCCCGACTGAATGAAAAGGAAAAGACAAGGACAGCATCAGTATTTATTTCTCTCTGCTTCTTGAATGCAGATGCCAATGTGAATGAAACCACAGAAAGAAAGAACTTAGTCATTTATTTAAACAAAATACTTTTGTTTGTCTAGATTGTGCTACAGTTTACTTAATATAAGAAGAGTTTAGCTAACTATTATTTCAAGTCCTCTTGGTGTTCTACTAACTCTAAACAAATGTGACACTCCTTTCTCAAACTTCAGTGAAATTTCTGAAACGTAGCTTTCTCAGTTTTTTTCTTTAGTGGCACAGTCGGATATGATAAAGATAAAGAGTGACAGACAAAGGCAGACACAGATACAGATGAGAGAGCACCAGAAAGTTCAGTCAGCAGTTAAGAGAGCATGTGGAATTATGGGGTACAGAGTTCATATCCCACTATCCACATCACGAGTCAGGCATCCCCTGCACGTTTGTGACTACAGTTCCAAGGGACCAAGTCACAAGGATCTCTGGGGCTTCTTGGCTTCCAACCTAATTAAGAAACCAAAGCCCCACATTGAAGGAGAGACCCTGCCTCAAAGGAATAGGTGAAGAGTGATATGTAATACAGGGTTCCCTTTCGGCCTCCACATACTGATGTGTGCACTTGCACAAATACAAATACACACACATGAATACATACATATTTCTTTTAAATCACAAAAGGGCAAGAATTCACTTCTATAAGAGCCATAAAAGCATCTGACTAGGTAATAGGAAAAGCAAACTCACGAAAATAGTCTATCCTAGATCATCTTCATACAGACTTTTACATATTCAAAACACTATATAGTGATACTGCTTGCCCCTCAAGAGCAAAAATCTCACTTTTCAAAAGCTTGGAATTACAACTTTATAATTTACATGCTTTCTGTTCACTCTGCTGATGAGATTTAACCTTAAGAGATGTGGTCAGATTGCAAAGCAAAGATGAAGTCACACTGAGACTGACAGAGGATCTTCCAGTGCTGACGCCTTGGTGCTGTCAATGAGACAACACTTGGGCATCTTTAAATACCTCATGAACACGCACACTATTGGAGACAAGAATGGGGAAATTTATGACACTGAAAAATCCATAAGTATCCATGAAAAGTATCCATAAGTACACCGGCACATACTCATCACACCATGAGAATGTCCTATAGACTCTGTAGTAATTTATAAACAGCTTTGCAGAAGAGAAAAATAATTATTCATGGAAAACACCAACACAGCATCACTTTATTGGAACTATTGAAATCAATCTCAGGGCAGGAGGGGTGACTTGGTGGGTAGAAGTACTTGCTACAAGGCCGAGAACCAAAGTTCAATGCCGAGGATACACACACACATACACACACACACACACACACACACACACACACACACACACACACACACACGCTGGAAGGAAAGAGCCAACTTGTTAAAGTTATCCTTTGATCCTCATGTGTATGTCATGATGCATATGGATGCACACTCAATAACAAATGCAATTAAAAATAAAATACATCTTAATTAAAATTAACGATGATATAAATACAGGTTTAGAAAAAAGGAGACTATGCATTCTGATCTTGTGGGGATTTTTAGGTGTTTTGTGGGTGCATGTCTCTCTGTGTGTACGTGCTGCTTCTGCCTTTTCTTTTTTATTTTTGTTCCTCTGATTGCTCTGTTCTGTTCTGAGTTGTCTGTTTATTTCCCAGTTTGTTTTCTAAAGGGAGACAGAAGGAGGCCTGAAGTTGGATGGATGGATAGGGAGGTGAGGAGGATCTGGGAGGAGATGAGGAAGGGGAAACCACAATCAGAACACACTATGTGAAAAAAGATCTATTTTCAATAGAAAAAAAAAAATAGGAAGCAAGCCACAGAAGAAGACATCTTTTTAAAGTAACAAGACACAAGGTTAAGACACTTAGCCCATGATAAATTTGTACACAAAATCACCTGGTCAATAACGGCAGCAGGACAGGGCATGGACAATTCACAGAAAAAATAAAATAATCAATACGACATAAAAAAAAATGGCTACTTCCTCTAGCCAACAAGGGCTACAGTGCAAGAAAGTGATGATTCACCCTCCCCCCAGCATCTGTAAGAGGAAAAGTGACTTTGCTAATAGTGAAGGTACAGGAAGGTACTGAGCATTCTCACGGAGCATACTCTTCATTCTCATGAAGAGTAAAATTCACAAAGCGGAGGTAATGTGGATCAAGGATTTTGAAAAGAAGACTAAAAATAAATCTTTTTTTGTCTATGTGTATGATGTATATGTATGTATATATGTTTGGGGGCAGGGGGCATGTGGACACACATACCCAATGCATACTTGGAGGTCAGAGGATAACCTCAACTTCTGTCTGATTTGATTTGAGACAAGTTCTCTGCAGTTTTCCCTTTCTGTACTGCAGGCCGGTGGGCACACAGGCTTCTGGAGGTTTTCCTGTCTCTGACACCCACCTTGTTTGGGAGCGGTGTGATTACAGACACAGACTTCTATAACCTACTTTATTTGGATTCTAAGGATCTGAACTCCATCTTCAAATTTGCAGGGCTTAGTTTTACCTACTAAGCTAAGTCTCCAAGTCCAAGTCAGACATTTTAAAGGGAGACAGGCATATTGCAGCAAGTGTCAGCATAGGCTTCAACCAGTTTCCTCTCACATATGCTGGGTGACCTTGTGCTAAGTGTGGAAATTTTCAGACTCATTTTTCTCATCTCAAATGTAGAGAATTCCTAGTTTATAGGAACAACATAAGAACTGATATGCATAATGAATGTAAAACTATGTATTACAAGTAATAATTCCATGTCAACATGACAGGCTCTAGAGGCTGCCCAGGAAATAAACCCCTGGTATGTCAGTGAAGAAATTTCTAGACTACGTTAACAGAAGACAGAAGATTTACCCTGAACATGGTGGCTGGAGTCCTGGGCTGAAGCAGAAGCAGGCAGTGAGCTGAGCACCAGCAGCCATCTCTCTTTCTCTGCTTCCTGACTGTGGATGCCGTGTGACCAGCTACCTAAAGGTGACTCCTGCCATTATGCTGTCCTCAACCTCTGAGCAAAACAAACCTTTTATCTGTAGGTTGCTTTTGTGAGTCATTTGCTAACAGCAACAACAAAAGTGTAATGAAATTCTACAGGGAATGGACTAGAATAGATATATTGAAGAAATAGACTGACACTACTGTTGCTACCAAATACACATGGGAAAGAGGCTATAGAATGAGGGTAGCCTATCAATGCATAGGATTAGCAGAACACATAAAGCTGAAGAAAAAAAGCGATACAGAGGCATAGCAAGTATTAAGAGTGATTATTAGGAAACTATTTTCTACAAAGAGCTGATATTTTGGCAACTAGTAAAGCCATTGTTATTTAAGGAGAAAAAGTAAAGGATCCTTTTTTGTTATTTTTGTCTTGTAACAACACCTGTAATAAAATTAGTTTTTATCTGCCTTAGGTGGAGGAAACGTTCGCATATAACTTCTAAATTCCTATCCTCACCAAGGAACCCAGTAGAGCTATATGAAATATCGAGAGTTAACTAAGCAATTAACCAGTTAGGGACCCGTCTCGCTCAATCAAGTGCTTGACTGCGTGTAGTCCCAGGTTATAAGGGCATGGCAGCACAAGCTTGCAATGCCAACCCTCACTTGGGAGATGAGATAGGATGATCAGAATTCTCAAGGCCACAGGTCACAGGACTGCTAAAGTGGCTCAAGTGATAAAGGTGTTTGCCATCTAGCCTGACAACATGAGCTTGATGCACACAGTAGGAGACAACTAAACTTCTGCAAACAGTTCATGGACTTATGAGTGCATGTGCACACATACACACACACACACACCTATGAATACACACACATGCACACACACAATGAATGGATGGATGGATGGTTCAGAGACAGAATTCAGCAGTTAACGGCACTTGCTGCTCCTGCAGAGGACTGAGTTTGGTTCCAATCATCTAAATTAGGCAGCCACTAAATGTCTATAACTCCAGCTAGCTCTCTACTGTTCTGTTGGGTCTTCCTGCATGTATCCTCAAACACAAATACACATAGTGTTTTCTTCAAAAAATATTTAAAAAACAATAAATAATGTAAAAATTTAAAGATATAAACTAAGTAATATAAATACTATTATACCCAGTCTTGACTATAATATGAAATGTAATGTTAGCCTGGGTTATATGAGATTGTCTCAAAAAAAATTTAAAACGAGTCATTAACACTACACAACTTGCTCTGTGAAATGACAGTACCTAAGCCAAGATTATCAGGAAAACACCTACCTTGGATTCAAGAGTAGAAGGGTAAGAAAAAACAATCCCTTAAGGAAAGAAATCTCCAAAACGTATAGCCCCCCCCCCTTTTTTTAGTAGAACTTCAGAAACAAAATGGAGATGTTCCTGAAGATGGACTTCTGTGAGGCCCGCACTGGACACGATAGTGCAGGTTTGTCAGCACAGCATCCCCAGAAATCCCCCTACCCTCCCTCCCAGCATCTCTGAAATCCTTAAGCAATGCTGGGTGAGTAGCAGAGCCACACACTTGCTCTATGAAGGTAGCACACAGCAGATTTCTTTAGACTCAGACAAGGCGGGAGAGGGCGCGTTGGAGGGCTGGGTGGGGAAGATCATCGAAGAAGCTCTGGTACCATCTGTCTGTAGAGCAGGAAGAACACAACAACAGCTGGTGTAAGAAGCAGCAAGATGTTGGGCCTGGAAGTGACAAGATGGGAAATGACAGGAAGCAGCTTCTTGCTCCTCTGACAGCAAAGGAAGCAGGCAGCAGAGCTCCAGTGTTTGAAAACCCCCAGATGCTGCCCCGTCCTCACATCCCAGAGCTTTGTTCAGACAACATCTGAAAGCTTGCCTTTCTTCCTTCCAGCACTCCCTATCAAACAGGCTTCCCTCCCTCTGCCTCTCTCACAGGCAATGTGGAATAAATTTAAAGACACCCTGGGGGAGAGGGGGGCTTACAAATAGCACCAATATGAGCCTCTGTGAAACTTTCAAGAAAAAAGGTACCACGTGTTCTGCTTCCTGTCATTTGTTAAGTTAAACTAATATTGGGCTTGAATCCAACTAAGGAGCAGGAATAATTAACATCACCAATTGACAGTGGGCAGTGCTGTGGGACAAGAACTCTCCACACACCAAGAGACTGCAGGGAAAGGTAGAGCAGGCTTCTTCAATGACTGCAGTGACTGCTAACCTAAGCACTCACATGCTTCCATTTTAGACTCTAGCTTCTGAAGTCAGAACACAGGTAATGGTATATACAGGCTGCATGGCCCAAAGTCAGAATTTCAAAGGACTTACCATCTGATGTTAATAAAATATTCTGATTTAGAGTGGTCCCATCTGCCGAACACATAAAACCAATTCTGCAACAACTGTGCCACATGCGCATAAAGTATACTAAAATTACAGAGTAAAAACCTTTAAATTGCATTGGACACCACAGGTCACATTTCAGAATCTCACTGTTTCAGGCTCCAACAGCCACATTCCGGTCCTGAGTGTGCACAGCTGGTAACCAGGCCTCTCCTTTATCAGGCCAGCTCAACTCTGAGGAGTCAAGCAGGGTCCCCTCCAGTGTTTCAAAGTGCTTTCTCGAAGGGATGGCTGTGAGCAGTGCTAATTACTCTGCTTAGAAGTTGGACCATCCCAACTCTAAGTGAGCAGCTCCAGGAGAAGAGAACACCTTCTTGATCTTCATCGGAGAGCTAGTACCAGGAATGCTGTCTCACAAGTCCTTTTACCGGCTACTAATCACGACTATGCGTCAGGAAATTTAAATTTTGAGTTGGAGACAATGAACTTACACTACACATGAAGTAAAAAGTATTTTAAAACATGTCTGATGTTGTAAATGAGACAATGTGGAACTACAAGCCAGCCCCTTAAGACAGATGCTCAATCGATGGTCCACAAACAAACAAAAAACATTTTCAATAGATTTTAACATTCAAATGTGTTTCTGAGAAAATTCCTGTTAGATACACAACATTGGACTTCATTGTCCTAACTCAGTTTCCGTTTCCTCCTCTATAATACACACTAAGGCCATCACAGAGTTTATAGGTGAACTAACTGAAATAAACTGAAATGAGACAAAAAAGGGTTTAATGTGATGCTTAGAAAATGATACAAACTCAAAGTAAGTTACACATTGTTTGCTACAGCTCTTCCACTTTCAATTGCAACACAAAGCCATGAAAATACTTTTGCATTGTTAATACAGATAGGAAAGCCCTCTGCTTTCTAACTTGTTTGCAAATCTTGTCAGTTCTAATGCACTTAACTGGTCCAGGCCAATCACCCTTCCTCTGGATGTCAGCTATGAGCTGCTCTTATTTTTATACTAGTCTTTATCCTCGATACAGTAGTCTAAGTGTTCTTTGTGACAAATACACATACGGGGACTGCAGATGTGTCTCAGTTGGTATAGTGTATGTCTAGCATGCAAGAAGCCATGGGATCCATCCCTGAAAACATATGAACTGGGCACAGTGGAACAAATCTGTTATCCCAGCACTGGTGATTCACAAGCAGGAAGATGAAGAGATAAGGGACATCACCAAAGGTATGTCGTCTCTCTCTCTCTCTCTCTCTCTCTCTCTCTCAGTGTGTGTGTACATGGCACGTTCAAGGCCAGCCTGGGAAGAAATCCTCTATTAAGAAAACCAACAAATACCGTTAAAATGGTGTATGACTGATTGTTCAATTCAAAGTTGCTTTATACATCTCCCAGCTCAAAATATATCATAGCCTATTGTTCTAGGTTTTTTTTTTTTTTGCTTTGATAAAACAGTATGACTAAAAGCAACTTTGGAAGAAGAGGATTTATTTGATTTATAGATTATAGCCATTATTGAAGGAAGCCGAGGCAGGAACCTTGAGTCAGGATCTGAAGCAGAGACCACAGAGAAATGCTTACTTTCCTATATATAAGAAATTAAACAAGCAAAGAGCACCCACACAGGAGCATGGTGGGCCCTCCCAAGTCAATCGTTAATTGAAAGCAATGCTCCAGAGACATGCCCTCAGGCTGAGTGGAGGCTGAGGTTCCTTTTTCTCAGGTGACTAGTTTAAGTCAAGTTGATAAAAACTAGCCAACACAGCTGATCCTTTATTAACCTGACACACAAACATATCACTACCAAACCAAAACCTTTCTTTCCTGTTTATCCTCTTAAGATATCATGCTACTATCACAATATAAAGCACAATCTAAGTTCAAAAGTCCCAAAGTCTTTAAAAGAATTCAACACTTTTTAAAAGTCCAATGTTTATAAGAATCCAAGGTCTCTCGATTGTAGGATGCTGTAAAATAAAGTAAAATAAACTAAGAAAGGAAAAACAAATTACATACTTCTTAGTCCAAGAAGGGAGAGGCAGAGCACACTGACAATCACATCAAAGCAAACGCCAACACAAAGAACTGTAAATCAAATGCAAGAGCTCAGTATCTTGCTTGTGGCATCCACAAGCTCATGATCTGGCTCCAACATGCTTGGGTAGCTCCACTTCATCAGCTGTGCCATCTCAAGCACACATAGCTTACCTAGGGGCCCAGAATGATGCCACTTTGTACCTGTCTCTCTCCTTGGTTAGTTATCTGAACAGCAACTGTGACTGAACCTTCACCAGTGATCTCTCCTGACCTCTTCAGAGACTCCAAACCTGAGACATGGTGTTATGTCTGTTTTTTTTGTTTTGTTTTGTTTTGTTTTCCCACGACTCCTTCAGTCATACAGTTTCCATTGCAACTGAGACTGCACCTTCACCAAAAGCCACACCTGGCCACTCATCAGGGATACTATCACCCTACATATAAATATCATGAATGCATAAAGCAGGTATTTGCATCCACATGTGCATGAGCATATATACACATGGACACACACACACACACACACACCTCTGTACTCACCAAACTCAGACATAGAAGAACAACCATCGAGAGGTGGTGGGGCTATGACAGTTCTATCCTGACAACTGTACAAATTTGAATTCCTATAGAACAGTGTCCCTGAACTACACTGATGACAGTGAGCCTTACTAGATAAACTGTTTTTCTGTCTTGTCCACAAGAGACCAGGTGGCCTTAGGGAGAATAAGTGCCCTACCATCATCAGTCACTCCATACGACCATTTTCACAATTTTTCACTTAATTGAAATAAACATTCAATTACTGAAAAAGAATCACACGAAATTGAAACATCTATAGCCTAGGGCAAAATTCATATCCAAGAAAATCCATACTCTCAACAAAACACATTAGCTAGCGGTGGAAAGTAGTTTGACTAGAGGTTTAAGAAATGCTGAGTCTCCAACAACCATCCTGCCTTCCTTCACTGAGCAGAGGCAATGCTACCTGGGGAAAACAACTTGTGTTGCAGATCTAGCTAAGCCCAGCGAAGCTTTCTCATTTCCTTGTCGGAAGTCAGTAGAAAACCCAGGCCTGGGCCAATCTACAGCATAGCAATCCAAAGTGACAGGTTGAACATACATGTCCTAAATGGTCTAGAGACACAGAAATGAGGACAGCTACATTTTCTGTCTGGGGGAGATGCCAGCTTTTTTTTTTTCAATCACTCTCAATTCCCCTGCCCTTACTTCCACCTTTCTGCAATTAGGTATGAAAGAGTCACATAGCTATTGACTGGACCTGATAGCCATTAATAAAAATAAGCAAATTCACTGATGGCAATGATGTCATAGAACTAAACACAAGAAAGTCACATCCTAGAAAAGGCATTCTGTAAAGTCACTAGATAAACAATGTCAAGGCCCTCCCTATTGCTGGACTCCTTTACATAACTTGCTTTGTTTTCCCTTATTTACTTTATTTTTATTTACATGCCACCCAATACGGGCATCTGTCAAGCAACTTAAAGCATGGACTGCTCTTGAAGGGTCCCCAAGAATCTGTATTAGGCAGCTCCCCTGTAATTCCAACTCTTGTGACAATCTATCACCTTCTCTTCCTGAACTTATGTATACACACACGTATACACAAACACACACACACACACACAAAACTAGACCCATGATTCAAAAAGACCATGTGAAATTTCCTCTCTGAATACTTTACCTCTGAAAATACCTCTCTTTTGCTTTTTTCTTCCTGAAGAAGGTAGAGAGCCAATGCGTTTTCACAGTGATTTGGAATGTGAGGCATAAGAGCATTACTGACAAGTGTGACTCAGCACTAACCTTACCTCCAAGTCCTCCGCAAAGATATGCTGAGGCAGAATCACATTTAAAACAGCTTTTATTATTTTATACACTCTGCTGACTCCAGAAACACATCAGCTGAACCTGATCCACCACACCTCTCTCACGTCTCCATCTTCACACTTTTGACAGCACTTTGGCCGGTGCTGAGGAAGAACAATCAGGTAGGTTCCCCTTCCTTCCTCTTTACTACTGTCTTTAGAAATGATATCCGATCCCAGTCAAGGACAAAAATGTGACAGAGGAAAGACATCCATGTAATGAGCCTAACAAACGTATAACCAGAGTGGACGAATGTTCTAAATGATTGCTTTGAGAATAGCTAGAAAATTAATTCTGAATCTTGGAAATCATCGTGTCATGCGACCTCTTTTTCTACACTGGTTCTTTTTTTTTTTCTTTTTTCTTTTTCTTCGATATAATTTATTTAAATTTCAAATGATTTCCTTTTCTAGCCCCCCACTCCCCGAAAGTCCCGTAAGCCCCCTTCTCTTCCCCTGTCCTCCCACCCTCCCCTTCCCACTTCCCCGTTCTGGTTTTGCCGAATACTGCTTCACTGAGTCTTTCCAGAACCAGGGGCCACTCCTCCTTTCTTCTTGTACCTCATTTGATGTGTGGATTATGTTTTGGGTATTCCAGTTTTCTAGGTTAATATCCACTTATTAGTGAGTGCATACCATGATTCACCTTTTGAGTCTGGGTTACCTCACTTAGTATGATGTTCTCTAGCTCCATCCATTTGCCTAAGAATTTCATGAATTCATTGTTTCTAATGGCTGAATAGTACTCCATTGTGTAGATATACCACATTTTTTGCATCCACTCTTCTGTTGAGGGATACCTGGGTTCTTTCCAGCATCTGGCAATTATAAATAGGGCTGCTATGAACATAGTAGAGCATGTATCCTTATTACATGGTGGGGAATCCTCTGGGTATATGCCCAGGAGTGGTATAGCAGGATCTTCTGGAAGTGAGGTGCCCAGTTTTCTGAGGAACCACCACACTGATTTCCAGAGTGGTTGTACCAATTTGCAACCCCACCAGCAGTGGAGGAATGTTCCTTTTTCTCCACACCCTCTCCAACACCTGCTGTCTCCTGAATTTTTAATCTTAGCCATTCTGACTGGTGTAAGATGAAATCTCAGGGTTGTTTTGATTTGCATTTCCCTAATGACTAATGAAGCTGAGCATTTTTTAAGATGCTTCTCCACCATCCAAAATTCTTCAGGTGAAAATTCTTTGTTTAACTCTGTACCCCATTTTTTAATAGGGTTATTTGGTTCTCTGGGGTTCTTGAGTTCTTTGTATATATTGGATATTAGCCCTTTATCTGATGTAGGGTTGGTGAAAATCTTTTCCCAATTTGTTGGTTGCGGATTTGTCCTTTTCATGGTGTCCTTTGCCTTACAGAAACTTTGCAATTTTATGAGGTCCCATTTGTCAATTCTTGCTCTTAGAGCATACGCTATTGGTGTTCTGTTCAGAAACTTTCTCCCTGTACCGATGTCCTCAAGGGTCTTCCCCAGTTTCTTTTCTATTAGCTTCAGAGTGTCTGGCTTTATGTGGAGGTCCTTGATCCATTTGGATTTGAGCTTAGTACAAGGAGACAAGGATGGATCAATTCCCATTCTTCTGCATGCTGACCTCCAGTTGAACCAGCACCATTTGTTGAAAAGACTATCTTTTTTCCATTGGATGTTTTCAGCCTCTTTGTCGAGGATCAAGTGGCCATAGGTGTGTGGGTTCATTTCTGGATCTTCAATCCTGTTCCATTGATCCTCCTGCCTGTCACTGTACCAATACCATGCAGTTTTTAACACTATTGCTCTGTAGTATTGCTTGAGGTCAGGGATACTGATTCCCCCAGATTTTTTTTTGTTGCTGAGAATAGTTTTTGCTATCCTGGGTTTTTTGTTGTTCCAGATGAATTTGATAATTGCTCTTTCTAACTCTTTGAAGAATTGAGTTGGGATTTTGATGGGTATTACATTGAATCTGTATATTGCTTTTGGCAAAATGGCCATTTTAACTATATTGATTCTACCGATCCATGAGCATGGGAGGTTTTCCCATTTTTTTGAGGTCTTCTTCTACACTGGTTCTTAAACGGAAACTCAGCCAGAGATCTTTCTGAAGTCTAAATGTGTGACATCCACACCATGCCCTGGTCTTCTAGTTTCATTTCTGTGGCTCTGACAAACCACCTGACCCAAAACAACACTGGGCAAGAAAGAGGCTTCTTGAACTTACAATTCCAGGTTACATATAGTCTGTGATTGCAGCAAAGTCACAGAGGCAGGAGCTTGAGGTGTCTGGTCACAGCACACACTTGGTGAAGGCCTCAGAGAGTGCATCCATGCTGCCTGTAGCTTGCCTGTTCAGCTAACCTTTACTCCCACGCAGTTCAGGGCCACACACTGTCAGGGCAGCTCTTCCACCTCAATTACCAATCAACAAACTCCCCAACAGGCATGCACACAGGCCAACACGATCTAGGAAATTCTCCTGACAGACATTCCCTTCTTAAATGACCCAAGGTTGTGTCAAGTTGGCAACAGAAATCATGCAGCACATCTGATTAGCACCTCAGCAGAAACTGAGGAATCCATACTGCCTTGCTGGGTGTGGTGTATCCATTCTTCAGTGTGTACTGATACCACTGTCCTGAAATTCTCCTGCCAAAGACTCAAACTCAAACTTTACTTCCTTCTATTAAAGAAAAAGTATAGTTGCCTGAGAAATTACAGTGACTCTCTACATAAGAAGTCCTGAGACCGTTGTCTACATGTTCTAAGTATTCTTTATAACATGTTATTCTACCTTGACCTTCTTTCTCATCTATTCAACTTCATTCTCCTGTTTAGTTAAAGTTTATTTCCTTCTATGAAGAGATTATATGTAAAACTGTAACCAACTAATCTCAGGTCCTCTGGCTCCTGGCATCAGACTACCCACATGATCAATAAGTATTCCTCCCTACATTCCTTACAAAACTTGTGAGACACTTTGTGTTTTCTGGGTATGTGTGTGAGTATGAGTGTGTTTATTTGTGTGTGTGTGTGTGTGTGTGTGTGTGTGTGTGTGTGTATGTATGTGTGTGTGTGTGTGTGTGTGTGTGTGTATGTGTGTGTGTGTGTATGTACATGTACCAATACATGGATATGTGTGCACATATGGAAGACACCTTGGGTGCAGTCCACCTTTGTTTTTAGATAGGGTTCTTATTGGCCCAGAGCTTACTGGTTCAGCTAGGCTGGCTAGCTAATGAGCCTCAAGATTCTCTTGAGTCTACCTCCCCAGTGCAAAGATTAGGAATAGGTACCATCATGTCCAGCATATTCGTGGGTTCCTGGCAATCAAACTACTCATGGTCTCAGACTTGCATAGTAAGCACTTTGGTGACCGGGTCACTCCTTGCTTTCTCTTTTCTCAGATTTTTGGGACATATAAATACAAACTCTTTCCCATCCACCACTGAACAGGCCATCCAATCCATAAAGCCCAGGTTTAATCAGCCAAGCTTCTGCTGCCAGGCAGAGCGATCCTAACACAACACAGAAGGCCGGGGTGAATGCCAAGCTTCTGTCTTATCCTCAGGAATTAGCACCCTGGCCAATGTGCATGCAGTCAGTTATTATCAATTTTTTGTTGTTGTTTTAAAGGAAGCAGGCAAAAGAACAACCCCTTGTAATCAGAAAAGCGCAGGCACTGGCCAAGAGCTGGTGCCATCTGCTAATATGAGCAGAATCAAAGCTGAAGAGGAGGGTGACGACAGGGCAGATGGGATGCTCCTCAATCATCTGCTCTTATTATTTTGCTCCCCATCTCTGTTTAGCAACCTGAATGAATGATAGAGACACACATCTCTGTTCGACCAGAAAGATGAAGGCAGAATGCACAATTCAATCATCCCTCCCTCTCTCCCTCCCCTCCTTCCCCCCCATCTTCATTCCAAACAGTGCCACTAAAGTTAACTAAAGAGATAGACATCACACTCTGCGATGAGAGGCTCTGAAGGTGTGTTCGTTCCATCCTTCAATTTTGTGATGGAATTTAATTCATACATCTGTTCCAGACTCACCCTAGCTCTTTACAAGAGCAATTAAGTACCAGAGCAGCGTACGGGTAGAAGATATGATTACAGCACACGGAGGGCCTTACGACATGAGATACAAAGCTCTGGGGTCCAACCACCGTGTCTCTCTTCTAGCTCTGCCAACAGGCGATCCTTTCTGGGCTACACTGACCATCCTATTTGTAGTTCTATTACACTGGATAGAACTATACTTCTTTGTACAGAGAATTCTGTCAGGGAGCTCATTTTTAAAACAGTAATTTGCTCCAGTGGGCTTCCCATGGCAAGACTTATTTAAGCACCACATGGATCCTGCTGCTCATTTATGTACAATTTCATCTGTAGGAACACTACATGAATTCAGAAAACTGAACCCTGTTGACTTTCACTGAGTCTCAATATCCAAAACATGTGTGCAGCAGCATCTCCTCTCTTCCAATGTGCACAGTTAAGTGGCACCTGTTATTATAAACTCTCCCAGGTTTCACCTTAACTATCCCTAACACCTCACTGGGACTCACAAGCTGGAACCCTTCAATGCTCAAATCCATGAGGAATGTTTCACTATAAGACTAGAAGATACCACACTTGATTGTAAAAATATATACGACTATTTTTCACTAAGGTTTTTGTTTTTATCATATATGAATATTTGAGTGTTGAACATGCAAATCAGATCTGCCCAAAAACATACTCTATTCCAAGATAGGACTTAAATGAGTCAACCTGTGTTTTACACACAAGAAAGTAAAGTCTTTTATAAACAATATTCTATGTTCTTTGAAGTTTTACAAGGAAAATTGCTCCTTCAGAATACTTCAGAATTCAGTCTGCTATATTCGTTTTCACATGAAGATGCCTCCCTCTCACTCATCAGTTTATTTCATCTTTGAGATGCAAATGCTTGGCTGCCTGTCCACGTATCCAACCCTGGATGCTAAGTTCCATGACACTTCAGACATTCTATCTGTTTTGGATCCTTGATGGTCAATCTCATCAAATCAATAAGAACTATAATCACCAAGGAAACAGACCTCTACCCATGTCCTCAGGGATTTACCTGTTAGGGTCACAGTATGGGAAGAACTACCCTGATTGAGGGTAGAACCATCCCTGGAATGTAAAGAAAGGAGAAAACAAACTGATCACTAGAACCCATCTCTCTGCCTCCTGGCTGTGGATACAGCATGACAAGCTGCTTCACACTCTTTCATCCTGACTACCCTGGTACAACAAACTGCAAACCACAGTAAATCCCTCAGGTATTCTGACACAGCAGTAAGAAAGGTAGCTTAGGCCCCAACACTCAAAATACCTCCCGATGCCCATCAATAAACACCCTTAACCAAATGCACGCAAACACAGCATGGTTCTCTCAACCATAACAAGGATGAAATTAGTCTCTGACACAAAACCAAGCATCTATCTGCAAGCAACTTTCACAAATGATTGAGAGAACTAGGGAATCCTTCTGAGCTAATCTTGTATAGCGGTGTCCACATAGATAGTCCCTAATGAGAACCTCTAAGAATTAAAAGAAAATCCTTTCATAGAGGGAGCAGTTTGTTACTTGAGGTGGACATGCTCACATATCCTCAATGTTTTGCAGATAAAAATCATTCCTCTACAACAGTGTGCCTGAAACATGTGCATTGAAAACAGTCAAGTCTGAGGTAATGGAGGCTCAGGAGGTAAGAACACATGTTCTGCAAGAAAGAGGACCTTAGTAAGAAGAGCTGACGTAAAAGACCTGGGCATGGCTGTGTTCCTAGAACCCGAGTGTTAGAAAATAGAGACAGGTAGATCCTAAGACCTCTCCTGTCAGACCACCTAGCTGAAAAGGCTTCATGCTAAGTGCCTCAACTCAAGGCATTAAAACAGAAAGGAGCCAAAGTCCTTCTCAGGTCTCCACATACATGCTTATAAGCACATGAGCCTCAATCCTAGGTGCATGTACCACAAACTGCATTCAGAAGCAATCCATGGCTGAAAACGGAACTCAAACAACAAAGTGATTTGCTCTGAAACCACTGGAAAATCACAGAATGTTAGACTGCTTCTACTGAACAGTTCCTTCAAAGCCACCCATATCTGTGGGTCAGTAATAAAACCAACATGTCAAGTGGATTCTCTTTCTCTCCTAGTTCCACAAAAGGAGTGCAGAATGTCTCTCTACTGGTGTCTAGAATTTAAAAGGATTCCGAGGAAAATTTGTTTGTTCTAAGGCATATTAAATTGGTCCGTTTAAGTTGAAAACAAAATGAACATTTTAAACATGAAGATGTGCATA
Source organism: Apodemus sylvaticus (assembly GCF_947179515.1). Classification (NCBI taxonomy): domain Eukaryota; kingdom Metazoa; phylum Chordata; class Mammalia; order Rodentia; family Muridae; genus Apodemus; species Apodemus sylvaticus. The sequence continues at coordinate 37,190,442 of NC_067493.1, read as the reverse complement.
TCAAATAAAAGCATCTGTGTATCGCCAAGTATGCACTAATGTGACATACAATGTAGGATTTAGAAGAAAAAAGCAATGCTTTTGTCTTTGGGTGACACACTGCAGGGCTTTGGCCTGGAGCTCATGAAGCACTGAGATTGTCAGAGCATCGACACACTTATTCTTGATCGTAGAACTTCTTGCCTCACTATAACTTTGTTGCTCTTCCTGCTGCTGTTGTTGTTGTTTCTTAAGGACAGAATAAATCTATTTAAGTACACAAGTGTGTATGTGTGTGTGTGTGTGTGTGTGGGGGGGGAGAGAGAGAGAGAGAGAGAGAGAGAGAGAGAGAGAGAGAGAGAGAGAGAGAGAGAGAGACTTTATGTGTATCACATGCATTGAGGTGCCTAGAAGTTCAGAAAGGGGGTTGGATCTCCTGGAACTAGAATTTCAAGTGCTTGTAAGCCTCCTGACAGTGGTGCTCAGACATGAACTCTGGCCCACTAGAAGAGAATCAAGAACTCTGAACTGATGACCCCTCTCTCCAGCCCCATCTCTGTATCTTTGTTAATTATTCATCGGAAAGTAACAATCAGTTGTATCTCACAAGTTTCTAACAAAGATTGAATGAGGCCGGCTTATAATTCAAATTTCAGAAATTAAGAAACATCTCACCAGAACCACAGTTTCACTTTTATAAACAACAAAGGAGTTATCAGAAACACTGAGAAGCTTAACTATACATTGATGTTCATTTAAACTGTGGCCAGGTAAGACTAAACAGCAGTATTTCTTTTACACAGCCATGAGGTATTTTGTTAAAAATCCAATTTGACAACTCAAAATTTAGACTGAAAATTCCACCTTGGTTACTGAAGATAGTTGAACAAATGTATATTTGTCCCCACAGGAACTACAACACAGCTACTTTGTCAGCAAATGGGCTTCATTTTGGTGACACTCTTAGTTTTAACTGAATCCTTAAAAAATATAGCAAAAAAATGATTATTAAAGATAGGCACAGGCCAACAAAAGGGTTTAGCAGGTAAGACATTGCATAATCCTTGTCATTGAATTTTCATGGACTCCACCTAACAGTTAAAGGAAAGAACAAACTGCACAAGGCAACTACACCTATGAGCATCCACCTATGCATGCACACACACACACACACACACACACACACACACACACACCACACACCACACACCACACACACCACACAAAACATCCATCCATCGCCACCAAGCACAGATGTCCCTCCCTTCCACGTCATAAGCATTTAAGGACATACACTGAATACTAGTGTACTATACATACACATAATACTGCACTCAGAGCCATGCTTAAAGCTTCTTACATTTACATGCCTAAACTCCTCCTCTACCAAACAGTTCAAACATGTCCGTCCTTTGACTTCTCTGAGAGTAAGTCAGTAAGACATTCCAGTTGACAGGACAGTCCTTACAGCCCTCTGGTCTCAATCCTGCTCCTCACAGGCCTACAAGAAAGCCCCTGTCCTCCACCCTCTGCAGAAGATTCTCTTTCTTTCCTTTGATAGACTTGACTCATTTGGCACTGACCTCCAACAACTCTGACAGAGGAACAGAGATGCAAAGGGTGTCTCTTAACAGTATTTCTCCTAACAATGAAGGGTTTTTTAAAGATCCAGAGTTCCCACCTATGGCATACAGAACATCCAATATTCTCCATTCAAAAAATAAAACAGCAACACCCTTAATCTGGTGAGACGCTGTCACCCTGAGAATTTAGAAGTCCCTTGGTTGCAGGGTATAGACACTAGTTCTCCATAACTGAAGACTAAAAACTGTTGTGAGCACAGCTCACTTGGCAGGGAATTTTCTAGCATACACAAAGCCCCCAGGCTTCATTCCAATCTAGAGACCACACCTGTAACCCTCACCTTTAGGCTGTGGAAGAAGGGATTCAAGGTCATTTTCAGCTACAGACAGTTTGGAGGCTAACCCCGGGGTACATTGTTTTCAAACACGCAAACAAAACAAAAACCTGGTGTGTGTTATAAAGTGCTTTCTTTCCTTCAGCAAAGTTTGGTCCTTACCTGTAGTTCTGAGAGAAAGGGAAACACTGAGAGGCAAGTCAAAACACACGAAGTTACACATAGAAGGGGCCGACAAGGCGCCTTAATGAGCAGAGTCTCATTCATGGAGGAGCCTGGTGACCTGAGGCAGAGCTAAAGGTGTAAGGAAAGAACTGACTTCACATGAATTCCACAGCATCCACACCCAAAGACATATGCCACACACACAATAATAATAATACACATTTTTTAAATTATACTGAAACAAACAGTATCAAAAAACAGTATGGCTTTCTAAGATGCTCTTGGAACAGATGCATCTGCCAAATTCTCAAGTAGGTTTTGGGGACAAACATGATCATGTAAAGTGACTGACATACCGCCTGGGGTTTTGATAATGGAGGGAACACAAAGTGTGGACAACAATTGAATTAGCTATGGTTACTATTGGTGTGATGAAACACCATGACCTGGTGAGGAAAGGCTTTATTCAGCTTATACTTTCACATCACAGTTCACCATAGAAGGAAGTCAGGAGAGAAACTCAAGCAGGGCAGGAACCTGAAAACAGCAAATGCAGAGGCCATGGAGGAGTGCTGCTTACTAACTTGCTCCCCATGGCTTGCTCTACCTACTTTCTTACAGAACCCAGGACCAACAGCCCCGCTTAAAACAGGACAGGCCTTCCTCATCAATCACTAACTAAGAAAATGCCCTTACATGCATGCTTCCTGGCTTGATCTTATGAAGTCATGTTCTTAAGTTCCTTCCTCTCTGATGACTGTGCATGAAGTTGACATAAAACTACCCAGCACAACCACCAATCTAGAAAACTGAAAGAAGTCACAAGGCAAGTGCAGTGACGGCTGCAGACTGGCTCAAGGAAAAGCATGGATCTTGGCACATGGTGCCTTGCTGAGAGGCACCATGTGTTGTGAGAACTAAGCTACTGTACAACAAGTCCTGAGTATTACGTGTATAGAATGCACAGGAAACAAGGCAAGCTGCAAAGCAGGAGGGAGAAAGCTTCTGAAAGAAGTCCTTCTTAACAGTTTCAGTGGGTATCAATTTCTATGTTTCTCCTTTGTATTCACAAAGGCAAAATCTTCCAGTCAAATCAGAGGGCAGTAAACCATTAAGTCAGCACTCAACAGGTTTAATTACCGTGTAAATGAAAAGAATTATTATTCACTTGTGACATTTATCTCAGACCCAACACTGGCAGCTCTTATAAGAGCAAAACGTAGACAAAGAGAGAAGCACAAAAACGATGGTCTGTAATTACAGTTAAACTTCTTTGTCAAACATAAGAAAACCTAAATAAAAAAGTGTCTGTTTGCCCTCTTGAGAAAAGGAATGTTATGCTCTAAAGTCCTCAACACTAGGCCAGACTCCACTAGGTATTCTGGTGCTGGGAATTCCAGTGACAGGACTACTTTTGTAGGCCACAAAGCCAGTCATGTCCTTTGTCACTTGGAAGACCCTGAACTCCGTGGAAACAATTCTGGCAGTCAAGACCTACAGCGTAATTTTGGGACCCACTGCAGTGTGAGAGCTAAAGAGGCCACTGATGCTATCTGACCCACCCAACAACGGGTCTCTTGTAATGAATTAAAACATTTCCCAACAAGAAGAGACGGGAGTTTTACCCCAACCCCTTTTCTCCACAAGTTCACAAGTGTTTTTCATTTGGTTGTCTGGTATGTCCACCTGCAACAGACTGCAAGAGTCTGAGCCAGGGTAGTTATTCAGGCATAGGGAGCACTGACATATCAACAGGGGACTAGCAAGGGATTAATATGTTTCCTCCAGTGTTAAGGATTCTGATCTTTCAGAATCCAAGTCTTATAATACTCTATGATCCCACTGAACTCTTCTAAGCTTTTCAAAGAATCCTTTGAACACAGAAAAATGTCTAATCAAAACTTCTTATTCTTACTCTGCCCCACTCACAGAGACACTTGGGAATGCACACAGATATTTTTGGAACCCGTTAATCTTAAACCTTTCACTAAACCTCCAAGAGCTAGCATTTAATTACCACAAATGCAACAACGGTTAGAAATTGGCAGGAATAATCTCCATTTATTTTAAAACATGAGACCACACAAGTTAGGGGGTGAGAAGTTCTTGTTGGGGGAATTCAGGCCAACTTAGGGACAAAGTGCAAATCAGTGAAGGGGTGACAAGAAGTCGCAGTGACAACGCAGAGGGCTATCTATGGACCGAGTACGTGAATCTGATATGCTGGGGTATTTAAAAAAAACACCATTAAGATTAGAGAGATGGCTTTTACAGAAACCTGAGTTCAGTTTCCAGCACCCATATCAGATAGCTTGTAACCGTCTATAATTCCAGCTCCAAGGGATACAACACCCTCTTCTGACATCTGTAAACAACTGTACTCAGGTGCACATAGCCACATACACACTCACAAAGACACAATAAAAAAATGAACTGAATTTGTATAAAAAATGTAGAACAAGTTGATACTAAACACAAGTAGCATCAATCTTTCTGGTTGGTATTCATTTCCATGGTCTGAATTTTACATAGGAAGTATCTAACTTTTCTTGTAAAATACATTATATAGTCCTGGAGAAGAGGTGTGGCTCAATGAATATAGTATCAGAGTTTGCATCTCTGGAACCCACATAAATCTCAACACTGTAGCACATATCCATAAACCTAGCACCGCTAGGGGACAATGGAAGACGGAGACAAGGAGATGCCCCTAAACACATGGACTAGCTAGCCTAGCACACAGGAGTGGGAAGACTCAGCTTCAAATAAACTGGAAGCTAAAGAGAAACACTCAAAGCTGTTTTCTGATCTCCACAAATATACCACATCATATGACTACCGGCACTCACAGACACTGACAAAGACATTTTCTTTTTTCAAAATGTGTGACTGAAGCATGATTTTGCTCCTCAATTACCACTGTACCCATAACTTAAAATAACAGTACTATTACTGACTTAAATCACTGGTAGTAATAATGTATGGCCATACATCGGTCATTTATTTATTTACTGACGATCTGAGGAAAGAAAACAGTATATTGTACATACTTCAAGCCAAGGTGTGTGTGTGTGTGTGTGTGTGTGTGTGTGTGTGTGCGCGCTGTATTATAGTATGTCTGTCTATTAATACTTAGCTGAGAATAAGAATTAAGAGCAGGAAGTGGCATTCAGTTAATATTCGTTTTTACTGACAGATTTACTGATGTCTGGACTTCCAAGTGTAAGCATGTTAAACTAGGAAATACCAGTGAAAGATCTTTTAATGTCTATCTCTTAATTCTTCAGCGTAGTCCCGAAGTTCTAAACGAGTGTCACAAACGCAACCTTCACAGGTACATTTTTCTCCAGGCCTGAAGCTTTGTGGGTTTTTTCCTTCTACTCAACACCCGGATCTTGTCTTCTTTAAAGTCTCTGCTTTCTCCAAGGTCGCTGCTTGAAGTTTGATTTGACTTCTGACTCTGCTGAGAGGAAGCTGCTACTGCTTTATTCTGCATTATGCCTTCGTGGAGATCCCCTCCCTTCCCTCACCTTTCAGAACTGGAAGATGACAAGGAAGAGGAAATATACACATTTAAACATCGATTATTGCTCTACTGTTGGTTCAAGCAATGCCGAGGGACTAATTGCAGCACTCTGGGGGTTCCAGCAACTTGAAGTAGGATGGGGAAGTCATGAGGATTGCTCCAATGAAGGGCATAGCTGTGATACCTTCTCAGCTGGCCGCAAAGCCCCGATGCAGAAGAGGGCAGAGGAATCTGATTAGGTCTAAGGACTCGTCCTCAGTATTATGGTGGTAACAGAACCGTAGCCCTCTGTGTCTTCACACCATAAGAAGCCAACATCAGGGATATAGCTGAGAAAGAAAAGCATATCACATAACCTATTGTGGGGCTTTTGAGATGCAAGTGACTTTGGCTCATAATGAGCTCCCCATTATGGTTAGATATTAAATCTCCCCTAAAGGCACATAAGCCAAGGCCCGTTCCCCAAACCAGTTACTCTGTGGTAACTGGATCATGAAGATTCTAAGTCCACCCATGGATTCGTCCAAGGATTAACTCAAATTGAATGAACTACCCAGAGATTATTTGGAGGAAGAAGACTCCAAGACACATACCTTGAAGGGTCTGTCTGATCCCTAACTCTTTGTTTCTTGTCCTGATTTTGGTCACAAGGAAGTCACTCTGTGCTATGAAGTAGTACAGACTACAGTCCCAGAAACCACACCACCAAGTCAGTATAGGAACAACTTTTGAAACTGTAAGACAAAATAAAACCTTCTCCTTTTTTGATAATTTAATCAGATATTTAATTGCAAAGATAGAAAAGTGACTAGTAGCCCTTAGACTGTTAAATGTGTGTGTATCTATGTACACACACACACGTACATAAAATAGATTCCAGTTCTACTGCTTTATTCCCAAGCCCTGCTTCTTGCACCTTGAATAATTACTATAAAGAGTTTGAAATATCAAAGCTAAGTAGCATAGTCGCATATTCTGTAAACTCTTTGTAAGAAGATTTTGAGTTATAATGAATATGCACAGTAACTGTGACAAATCCTCAACAGAAGCATTAGAGAGAGACGCATGCGTAAACACAAAAAAAGATATCAAAGTACAGACAATGGGGGATAAACTCTAAGCAAGAGGTAGTAAGTACTGGGAAGAAAAATTAGCTGAAGTGAGTATGCAAACCAAGGTCAGGAACCCAGAATTCCCAGGAAGAGCAAGAACAGTAGGGAATGAAAGGAAAGGTTCAGGTTTGGTTATGCCAGCAGTTTCTGGCAGAGTCAATGTGCTGGTGGTAACCAAAGTCTCAATTTAGACTACTAACACTCAGACAGATTCCCATTGCTTTTCAGCACTCAACCGATTATGTGGATTTTCCCTACCACCCTAAAATTAGGGTGTACATAGAGAAGCCTTCCTTGCTTCCTGCTGAACAACAGTACCTGTAATGAAGCTCTTAAATACAGCAAGAAAGATTCTGAACAGAGTGCCCAAATTATACCCTCTCTGATTCCCTATAAAGGCCTGCTTCTGTCAGGGCTGTAACTCACCTGGCTTTAGGCTAATGGTTGACTGGAAGGAAGGCAACAACCCCCCCCCCCCCCCCCCCCCCCCCCCCCCCCCCCCCCCCCCCGTCTCTGGCACCTTGTAGAATTCATTGACTAGATAAATAGCCGCTGGCTAGCAGCAAAGGAACAAACTCAGTTGTGTGTATTTTCTTCATTTTTCCTGGAGGTGGAGACCCCCACGGTGAGTGCTTCCTTCCACTCCACTGTATCTGTCTCTGAGATTCATACACATTCAGCTTATGTGTACTACAGAGCCAAAAAAAATTTTTTTTCTTCTTTCTTGCAGATAGCCTGAGGCAGGCAAGGAAGAAGAAACAGCCTACAAAGCCTTCCTTGTTCTTTTGAATCTTTCTTACACAAATTCTAAAGGAGAGGAAGGCACTGCTAAGCATCTTATCCTGGTGTTAAGCACTACTTAAGTCCCCTGAGAGGAAAGGAACACACTCACTTTAGTATTCACTGTGCTCCTGAAAGATTATCCAACAGAGCAGTCAGCAAGAAAAAAAGCAAAGAACAAGATGCTGGCTCTCAGCTGCTGAGAATCCAGTTTCTTTCCTTGCCAGGAAAAAACAAAACAAAACAAAACAAAAAACACCAGACATTTTTAGGACCCATCCTCCTAAGACCACAATGAAAGATTAATTCAATAACTTTAATTCAGTTAATATTTTGTAAGCCACGTTTGTGCTGTGCTGCAAATACGACACCAGTACACCGAAGTAAGAGGAAACTCCTCACCCTCAAGGAAAACATGTTAAAACAGAAGAAAAAAACAGACAAACAGAAAATAGGACCATAGGTAAAAAACAGTCATTTCTGTACTTGGAGATGCAGGAGAAAAACCTCAGCTCCACAGAACTAGGGGACTAGGCTCTGACATCCATCCAGTCTCATTCCTCTCAGCCAATAAAAGAGATGCACAAGGGTCAAAAACAGAGAGGAGACTTAAGGAGTGGGTGTTGATCGGGAAGAAGACTGGCTAGACGGGTCCACTGACCCCCAAGTTCATCTCTAGGACTTTAACATGAGCTTTAGGTTTAGAAAAAGAATGGGGGGCAGGAAGAGAGCATTATGCATACGTGAGCAGCCTTGGGTCTTATTCAACCAACTCCACTCAGATCTATTCTACCACTTCCCAAGTTTTTATCCTAATTTAAGACAAAACTCAAGTCCAGTTTGTGCTCTCCATATACTCTTGGATATGCGTCATCCACAGGACACACCTTTAAAGGAGGACTCCTCCTGGCCCACAGGTAAGGATGGGAATTCATGTGATCTCCCCTTGCTGAAATTTTGTCTCTCTTGTGACAGAAAGGTGTCAGAATCATGAATGATTTTTATATTGAAATGACTCTATCTTAAGGATAAATATTTACAGCACAGTCAAGTCCACGCAGTATATATATATATTTTAAAAAAACAAAACAGTTCAACGATACTCAAGAAAAAGTATACGTGGACAAGACAGGAACACCCATGTTCCAGGGCTGGGGACGGGAGAATCCAGGGATTCCTGGGCCATCATCTGCAGCTTGTATTCCACCAACATATTTCTTTGCCTGTCCCCATTTGTTGCAGTGACAAAAATTTACTGCTTCATTCTAATGGAAGAAGCAAATAAAATTATATAAAATATTACTAATAGTTTAAATACAGTCATCATAATTATGTAAATTGCCCAAACGTAGTGTGTAAATCAATATCAAATTAACTCTGAACTGAAAGGCTGTGCTAGAGCATCTGATATGTGGAGAGATGCAGGATGATGTTCCAAAGAAGGCTGGCATTAGTGTTTGATAATAGATAGCACTTAAGCTCAGAGTTGTTTTTCAAAGACCTGTCTAACAAACAAAGCATCATTTCTCCTCCCTAATATTACACTGTGGCATATAAGAAGTTAAATATATTGTTTCTTATACTATCATCTGTCTGGCTGAGACTGCTAACATTTTAAAACAAAACAGAAATGAGTAATTCTAATTTCAGGCAACCAGCATGACTGACAATTTGGGTTCAATTCCCCAGGACGCACATGAGGGTAGGAGAGAGCCAATTCTTGCCAGTTATCCTGTGACCTACACATATGTATCATGCACATACACGTGTACACACACACACACACATGCATACACTGTAAAACGTTATCACAAAAAGGAAACCATGTAAAAACGATCCTGTTATAGAGTTCCATATTTTGATAGAATAGAAAGCAAGGGGTGATTAGAAGCTTATGTATATATGACTGATTATACAACTTACATAAAGAAAGGGAAATTTAGAGTGGTAAAGCTTTGAGAACAGTTTAGGAGGTAGGAGCAGATAAAGAAAACAAAAGACAATCAGCAACTATTACCAAATCCTATGCAATGCACATACAACAAGATCATTTATTTCTTCACTAAAGGGTGACCTTGAACTCCTGCTTCTCCTGCCCCTAGCACTTAGGAGGGAGGATTACACGATGTGCAGTTTACCATCTAATCACATCCTCCTCAGGTGCATCAAAAGGCTCTTCTGCTTGCTGGAAAGTAAACATATTTTATAGGCCTAACAAATATAATTAGACTCTGAGAGGTAGAGAGGAAACTGGCTTTGTGGATGTTTATCTTCATTGTCAATATGACAGGGTTTACAGTCACCTTTGAGTATTTATGAGGGTGCTTCCAGAGAGGGCTACCTGAAGAAGGAACACCCACCCAGATGTGGGAGAGCTCCTTACAATGACCGGGCTCCCAGATGCCCTGGAAAGGAGACAATAAGCTGGGAGTAGCATTCGGGTCTCTGCTTCCTGACTGTGTGTGTGTGTGTGTGTGTGTGTGTGTGTGTGTGTGTGTGTGCAGTGTGACCAGGTGCCTCACACTGTCATTGGCCTGCCTGCCCCACCATGATGGAATGGATCCTCCAGTTATAAGCTAAAATAGATTCTTCCTAACTTAAATTGCTTCGATCACAAGGAGGAAATAACTAATACACACTTGAAACCTGTAACCACAATTAACCTAACAGAAAGCCCTTGGACCAGGAGGGCTCTAGAAACTTCAAATAAAAGCACAGAAACATCCACAAAACACAGGACGGACAGACAGACGGACAGACAGACACACACACACACACACACACACACACACACACACACACAGGAATTTTGTTTTTATCTTTAATAATCCAGACTCCCAGCATTATCTGCTAGTTGCAGACCCTTATATGCTTGCTATACAACTCTCCTCCAGCAAAGGCACAAGCAACAGGGTCTGTCTGGAACAGTGGCACTCATGTTCACAACAATGCTGCCTATGTCAAGCTAGCCCGAGACTTCCTGTAATTATCCCCATGTTTCACAGACAACTGTCACAGAATGACAAGGAAGAGACAGAAGGTTTAGATACAATCCAGTCTGACACTTAATACCTAAACTATGCAAGTTTCAATCAAATCTCTAAACTTACACAAAAACTCAGTCAAAAAAAAAAAAAGATTTTTTTTCACTCTGAAAAGAGAGTCAATAGACAAAAACCCTGGAATAGAGATTGGCATTGTCTGATCAAGATCTTAAAGCACACACCGTAAAAATGTTTCAAGGAACAATTGCGAACACATATGAAACCAAGAAACAATTATAAAGCTACGCCAAAGAAGCCTGTCTCAGTAAATACGAATTGGAAAGACTTTTAAGGGAATGGGAGATGGGTTGAATACTACACGATGTGTAAGCAGCAGGCATGAGGTCCAGGATCTGGATTGCCCAGAAGCCATGTGAATTCAAGACAGACATGGTGGCCCCCTTATTCCATTAGGAAATCAAAGACAGGGGATCTCAGGAGCAGGCTGGCTAGCTCAGTTGCCTGTGTCAATAGAAAGACCCAGCCTCAAAAAATAAGGTAAATGGAGATTGAGGAAAACTCCTGATGTCTGCTTCAGCCTTTATGGGAATGAATGCACAGGTGTGCAGACTCACTTATAAAAGCTTACGTGTACAGATATCACATGTCCATAACCATGACAAGGAAAAGTGAAAAACACCATTTCTTTAAAAGCTCATGAGAATGACTTTATAAAAGAAACTAGAGAAAACAAATTAAAGGAAAGTTCTCCCATCATTCATGAACTCAAGGTTAAGATTACCCAAGGTAGCCTATGGATACAGTGAAACCTCTTAACAAATCTCTCTCTCTCACTCACTCTCTCTCTCTCATACACACACACACACACACACACACAAAGTTTCTTTGAAAAGGATAAACAATTCAGTCTTCCTGATTTAACACTAATATTACAAAGCTACAATAGCCAAATTAATGTGGTACCAGCACGTGACTACGTGACTAATAAAACTGTGCTAACCCAGGAGAGATGCATGCCTGTGTAGGGTGATGTGGACTACATTACCAGACATAGTGAGATCTACACATATCTACATAATGCACTTGTCCACATTCCTGGCTAAGATGCTGGACTGTACAAATGGAGAAAAGGAGTGTAGTGGCTGGTTTTATGTCAACTTGACACAAGCTAGAGTCCTCAGAGAGAAAGAAGTCTTCATTGAGGAAATTTCTCCATGAGATCCAGATGTATGGGCATCTCAATTAGTGATCAGTGGGAAAGGACCTAGCCACTGTGGGTGGTGCCATCCCTAGGCTGTCAGTCCTGGGTTCTATAAGAAAGCGGCTGAGAAAGCCATGAAAAGCAAGTTCCGTGGCCTCTGCATCAGTTCCTCCCTCCAGGTTCTTGCCCTGCTTGAGTTCTTTTCCAGTAACAGACTATGATCTCCCAGTAAGTGCAATAAACCCTATCCTCATGGCTTGCTTTTTTATCCTGGTATTTTTGTTGCAGCAACAGAAACCCTAACTAAGACAGAGAGTGGGACAGCCAATGGAAAAGGATCATCATTCTCTGCTTCCTGATGTAGATGTAATACGACCAGTTGCTTCCAGCTCTTGCTGCCTTTAGTTTCCCTCAATTGCACATGCCAACTGTAAACTGAAACTTAACATTCCTCTTCATTGTCAGACTCAGTTTACAAGGATACCAAGCACATTCAATGGGGAGAGTACACTGGACAATCACGTGCAACAGCATTAAGTTCCAGGCTGGGGATATAGATCATTGATGAAATGCCTATATAGCAACCAGGAGGTTGTAGGCTCAGCCCCAAGCACCGCCATCACAATGCACATGATCACACACACACACACACACACACACACAAAGAGTGTGATCAGAGGCAAGCAAGCACAGGTGATGCTTTAGTACTCAGACTCCCATTTAGTTTTGGCTTATGCACGTAACATTTGCATTAAAGCACTAGTCCCTTCACCTGCATACACTACCCACACATGCCCCCTTTCCTATCAATGCACTTTATAACCTCAGAACCTTGGTTCCATATCTGCTTCCTGTTATAAGTATCCCTACCTCTGAATATTGGTATTCCTATCTGTGGACAAGGGAATTTTCTCCACCCCTAGTCATAATCAAATTCAGACAGTTTTTATTCAAGTGTATTCTCAATGTATCCTGTTATAAAGAATGAAAAGGTTAAAAAAAATTAAAAAAAAACAAAAAAGAATGAAAAGGTTGATTGGCCCTGAAATGGTTTTGTATGCATGTTCATGCAGTAAGGCAATACTTTATCATCAAGTAACCTTTTACAGAGAACCCTCTACTTACAATCTGATACAAAATTAGGTGTGAATATGTTAAAATCAGATACATTATGGGCTAATATACACAAAGTGGAGAAATAATTATATAGCCAACCTACCAATCAAGACAGAGAAATACTCAAACTAGACTCTTTAGTAATTAATCGTCCCTACCCCTTAGTAATCAGTCCTTCCTCCCCACTGTCAACCTTGACAGTTTCTTCCTCAATAACCTATACCATTGCTTATTATGTATACAGTATTCTGACTGCATGTGTGCCTGCACACCAGAAGAGGGCATCAAATACCATTATAAATGGTTGGGAGCCACCTGGTGGTTGCTGGGAATTGAACATAGGACCTCTGAAAGAGCAGCCAGGTGCTCTTAACCACTGAGCCATCTTTGCAGCCCTGTTTTGCTTCTTTTGCAAGACTGTATGAGCCCTTATTTTCAGTTCTTTGGATAAAGGATCAAGAACGTAGAAACCTCTAGCCCAGACATCAATAACCTGTAACAAATTACAGCCAACAAAATGAGCAAAGTGAATTAGACAGAGAGTAGATGATGCTGACAATGTCATGTGATTACTTCCCAAGTGGAGAAGTGAGGTTTTGCTTCTCTGGTTGGGCCAAGGAGGCTTGCAAAGGGGATGTAGGCTATTCAATCAGACGACCAATAATAATACAGTCCCACAGTGTTTAATTCCCACCATACGTCTCACCAAAGACCACTATACTGGGCAGGGAAGAAATACTTTTCCTTTAAAGCCATACCCACTCCCAGGAGCCCTTCTCACTTTTCTATAATATATCTGTTTTCTCACATTGTGTCCACATTTCCTTATTCTTCTTGGGTGTCAGACAGTGAACTGTGGTGACCATCTGGCACCCTAGTTCCTCAAATTAGAATAATCAAGAACTGAGAAAGGCCCCACTGTTCTCAAAGAATCAACATCCAAATAACAACAGGCTATCATCATAGAGGAAAATAATAGACAAACAAACAAAAACAATGCTTCCAAATAATATTGATTGGAAGTCTTACAAAGGCTTATGCATGTCTGTGTGGCAGTAATAAAAGACTTATTTACTGGGAGCACACCTGTAATCCCAGTACTTAGGAGGATGAGGCAGGAATATCACAAACTCCAGACCAGCTTGGGCTGCATAATGAGATCCTGTCTCAAAAAGGGGGCAGGAAGCTTTAAGAAAGCACAAAGTATAATTTCAAGTTTGTTTTATAAGCATCTCTGTAACTAAGTTTACATTAAGATCTTTTAAAATCTCACTAAAAGAGAGAACCTGGGAAGGAGGGGCAAAGCTGTAATAGACAACGAAAAATCACTGTTGATCCAACAGAAATTCTGCAGGGAATCACTGAGATCTGGAGCCCAAGATGTATACCAAAAACCAACATGTATACCAAAATGGAACCTGAGGTTTCCATTTCTTTTTCTTCTTCTCTACTAATAAAAGCAAAGAGGGTCTTCTTTAATGTACTAAAGGCTGAAAGAGTTTACATTTTTGCCCTGCCATGTCTTGGTATATAAAGTGCTCTCTCTGTGCTCAAGGATGTGAAACATGACCAATGAGATAAAGTCATTACTGTCTGCCTTCTCTCTTCCTGTGGAGAGCCCTCCTGGAAAAGTCCCCTCTTTAGCATCAGTTTTGTCCCCCTGATGTAACTCCTGATTTCACATTCCCAAGAGGAAATACTCAAAAGTGTTAAGAAGGCACAGCAGATGTCTAAATATCCAAATTCCTAACAACAAACAATGGTATAGAAGGCTTCTCGGAGGCAAGAAAATGAATCCAGGCTGGATCATAACCTTTCTCACCACCAAATACAACGAAGTGGTGTTCTACAGCTTTAACTGTTAAAGCAGATGTCTTTAAAACGGAACAAGGGTCTTTTAAATTAAAACAAACAAACATGTAATTTTATTATGGGTAAACACATACCTTTGCTGTCAGTGAAATAAACATTATCAGAAACAACAAAACCAGAAACAAATCCAAACAGAAGGAGGCATTTTTTTTTTCAAAAACTGCTTAAGCAGATACATTGACAAGCAAGACGTCCTGGGGATGTGGCTTGGTTTACAAAGCCCTGGCATAGCATGTATAAAGCCCCCTTGGTTCAATCTCCAGCATTACATAAATCACATATGCTGGTGCACAATGACAATGCCAGCAATTAGGAAATAAAAGAGGATCAACAGTTCAAGGTCATCGTCTGCTACAGAATAAGTGTGAGGCCATCCTGTGCTATGAGATCCTGTCTACAAAGACAGAGAGAGATGGGTATAGACTGACAGGAGCGTACACACACACACACACACACACACACACAGTCTCGACTTTTCTATCTTACCACATCCCTATCCCATCGTCAGAGTTTAATTAGACAATTGGTATGCCCATGTTTTGAACAAGCAAATGAATGAAAATTTCAAAAAGGAAGCATGTTCAGATTTACATGAAAACCTCATTTCTAATATTGCCAGTTCCTTTAAAAAAAAAAATAAGTGATACAGAAAACCCAGAATGGAAACCATTGCAGATAGCCCCGGGCAAGTGAGGACATATGGGGATTGGGGGGGAGTGAGTATGTACAAAGTACAAGGTAGAGGTGAATAAAATTGCCATTAAAAATTCCATCACCTTACACAGGGAATATATGCTAATGCAAGTACACACTTTCATCCTAAGCACTGATAATAGTATATTACAGGAAGAAAAGACACCAATTCTAATATCAAGACTTCAGATAAAACCAAAATGCATTTGTTCCCTAAAGCATTATACCAGAGGAAAGAAAGACTAAAGTGATGGTCTCATGTATTACCAGGACACATGTTGGAGATTATTTCAAAACCCGAATAACCTTGTAAAGCTAATCTATACATGAAAGTCTAAAGTCAGTAAAATAGAACAAAAGTCTAACTTCTGATTAAGCACGCTGTAGGTAAGGAAAGTGACCAGTTGCTTCAGAACCAAAATTAACAAACACCCCAGCTTTCTATTCAAATACCCCAGCCCTCTGTTCATCCTCTGGCAGCACCAGCCACCCCTGTGAAGGCAGCTTTAGTATTGTTCCTCTTGAAAGAATGCTTCCTCTCAAGCACAGGGAAGGTACCTTCCTCTTGGTGAATGATAAAGTCAGATTCAAAGCTCTAAAACCCCAGTCTCACCCAGGAATCCTAAAGCCAGAGAAAACACTTTCACATTTAACACTCCTGCGCTCCTTTGCCTTCAGAGTCGCTGGAAGAGCTGTCAACATGAGACCTCAGGGAGAAGCAGGCTTCCCCGGGGAAAAGAAAACATACTGACTTACCTTGTCTGTGTACTTGAACTTAACGTAGAACCAGCTTGACTTGATCATCGTCTCACCTCCTGCCCTCAGAGCAGAAAGAGTCA
The DNA here is from genome assembly GCF_947179515.1 of Apodemus sylvaticus. Taxonomy (NCBI): domain Eukaryota; kingdom Metazoa; phylum Chordata; class Mammalia; order Rodentia; family Muridae; genus Apodemus; species Apodemus sylvaticus. The sequence continues at coordinate 37,174,236 of NC_067493.1, read as the reverse complement.
GGGGAGGAAAAAGGGAAGGGGAAAAAGCCCACTGTGCAGCGTCCACAAAGGATTCTTTCAGACTCCGAGCTTCCAAGGGATGGAGATGTGCTGAACGGAGGGGGGGGCCAGAGGAGGTAAGCAGGAAAACACACTGTTTCCAGACTGCTCCTTTACCTCTTTATATCCCCACACACCTTCGTCCCCGGTGCCCACAACACGGAGTGATGTTGCTCCGGAAACTGCACTCCAGACTGCTTTGCCAAGCTGCCCGCCTCTCCCTCTGAGTTTCTCTCTTGGCTGGCTGACAGCAGAATTCCTCAAATGGACTTCAGCTGTCTTCATTGCAAATGGCACATGTCAGTAAGCATGGGGCAGGCCCTGGCCCTGGCCCCCTCCCAGAAGGCAAGCCTCAGCTTCCCTCCTGCCTCTCCAGGGATGAATAATGATTTCCAGCCCTCCCCTTAGGACACAGATTAACACCTGGCCAAACATTGCTCTGACAGCCCCAGTGTGGGGAAAAGGCTCTGCCTCGGCTTTAACTCCATCATGGCCGCACTAAGACCTTTCCCCTCTGCCTACAGAAGACTCCCAGCACACTAACACCGTCTAACCCCAGTAGCTTTCAGAAAATGACTCAGACTCCACTTGGAGGGCTTCAGAAACATCTCTTTTTCTTTCTACTTCTCCTAGCCACTGATACAGCTGTGGATATTCTTCTAGAAAAATTAGGAGCTTGGAAAAAAATGGTTGATAGTCTGGAGGTAACATTTTTTTAAGAGTTGAGAAAAGTATTTTGGAATTTGTTATATTCTTAAAATTTTAAATTTGCCAGGTTTTTAAGGGAAATTATGAAACAGCATCAGTATTTATAAGAATAAGCACATGGGGTTTGTGAAGTCATATGTGAGCATGGCGTAGCATATGTGAGCATTAGGCGCCTGACCTCAGTACGCTATGAGCAATGAGCTAGAAATGCTCAGATTCACAGGAAAAGGTAACTCTTGAAACGGATTTTTTAAACAGTCAGATGTGGTGCGTGCCTGTATCACTAGCACTCAGCACACAGGAAGCTGAGGCAGGAAGACTCCAAGTTTGAGGCCAACCTGATCAACAAGCAGAGACCAGCTTGAACAATATAGAGAGATGCTGTCACAAAGCAGGAACAGTAACAACAATATGCAATTTTCAACTATGGCAGTAAAATCCCTCTTTCCTACACCTCCACAACCAAACAAAAACCATTTATTTATTAAAAACAAAATAATTAAGAGCTGTCCTAATTTCATCTCTGCTGCTGTGATAAAACATCTTGACCAAGGCGTCTCAGGGGAGCAAGTTTAGTCACCTTGCAGATCAAGGTTGCAGTCCATCACACTGGGAAGTTGAGGAAGAAAGTCAAGTGGCTAGGGCCAAGATCGGCACTCTCAACAGCAGAGAGGAAGGAATGCACTCAGGGCACTCACTGCACCTGGCTTTCTCCTGTCCTATACAGTAAGGAAACACTGCCAGGAAATGGCTCTGCCCACAACGGGTGGAAGCCTCCAATATTAACTAACAACCAAGACAATCCCCCACAGGTAAGTTCTCAAGCCAACTCAATCTAGCTAACTCCTTAATTGAAACTTTCTCCCCAGGTCATTCTAGATTTTTGCAATCTGGTATTTAAAATAAACATCATGAGATTCACATGCATTTAAAAGTAGACTTGATAAGGGTGTACAAATGATCCTATCACCAAAGAGAATGAGAAACTGGTGAGTTTGAATGAGTGACGACCTCAGCTTTGCATGCAGGTAAATATGTGTGTGTGTGTGTGTGTGTGTGTGTGTGTGTGTGTGGTGCTGGGGGTCAGAGGTTAATGCCAAGTGTTTCTACTACTGCTGTTCAGCTTATCTTTCAAAACAGGGTTATCTAGTTTTACTCTGTTGCTGTGATCAAAGCAACCTGAAGAGGAAGGGTTTATTTAGCTTACACTTTCAGGGTACAACTCTCACTGAGGGAAGTTGGGGCAGGAAATTAAGCAGAAATAAAAAGCAAACCGTGGAAGAACTTGTTTACTGCCTAGTGCTCTCCAGCTTGCTCACCAGCTCACACTAACCTCAGTTTCTTACACAGCCCAAGACTCTCTGCCCTTGAATAGCACCACCCACATGGATCCAAGTGCTCCTACATCAACCAACAATCAAGACAATCACTCACAGACATACCCACAGGCCAATCTGACCCTGGCAGTTCTGCAGTTCTGCAGTTCTTCTACCCTTGTGACTCTTCGGGTCAACCTGACCATAAGAACTAACCAGGAAACTGTTTCTTGCTGAATCCACTGAACTACAAATGGCCAGACAAGATGGAAAGCAAGCTCCAGTGATTCTCTGTACTCTGTGTCCTACTGCCAAGGGCTGGAGTGACAGATACATGCTTTGGTAGTTGGGTACCAGGGATCCAAACTCAGGTACTCACAATAGTATGGCAAACATGTTACCACTCCCCAGTCTCAAGTATACACTTCCCAAAAGTGGCTTAAAAACAGATTGATTCTCTGAAAGAGCAACATGTGCTCTTAACTCCTGAGTCATCTTTCCACCAGCTACAAACACACACACACACACACAGAGGCAGGCATACATGCACACATGTGTATGCACACACATGTATGTACATGCATACACACATGTACACACATGCACAATGAGTGCACACAGGCATACACATAAACACACATGAGCTCATATATGCATATAGGCAGGCACACATGCATTTACTATTTTAGGTATTAATATCACTAAAATCCTGGCCTAAAAAGAAGCCCAAGCCCTCCATCCATCAGTCGTGCTAATTATAAACCTACCCATGATGATGCTGAAATGGCATCTGCAGAGCACCTACACACACTGCCTCCTGTACACACTGACAGCAATCTTCTTAGAACTTACTCCACAAGACTGTGATGGTAACAGATCTCAGTGGATTACAATTTGAGTTAACTGTGTGTGGATATAGAGCACACAGGAGGTGCAAAAGAAGGTGTGTTAAGTACTTTGTGGGTACTGTGATTAAAATCTCATGACTGAAAGCAACTTCAGAAAGGAACGATTTATTTCATTTTGCAGTTCCAGAGGAATGAGGTCCGTGATGGCTGGGAGGGCCTGACTGCAGCTGGCTGGTCATTTTAATACATATAAAGGAAGCAGAGAAAACAGAAAGTGGGATGAAAATATAATCCCTGAAAGCCAATCCCCAGTGATGTACTTCTGCCACAAAGGCAACACATCCTAAAGGATTCCCCAATCATCATCATCATCATCATCATCATCATCATCATCATCCCCATCTCCTCCCCCAAAACACTGCACCTACTTGGGACCATGAGCCTATCTGGACCATTAATTGCTTATAATTTATTTTATGTGTATTGGTGTTTTGCTAGAACATATTTCTATATAAGGTGTTGAAACTCCTGAAACTGGAGTTACAGATAGTTGTGAGCATCCACGTGGGTACTAGAAATTGAACCTGGGTACACTGGAAGAAGAGTCAGTGTTCTTAAATCCTGAGCCATCTCTCTAGCTCCAGATATCATTTACCTGACCACAGAGGGTCTATGGTATTCACATTGGAAGCAAGGCCTCTTGCATCCATGGCAACTGTAGGTACCCTCAATCATCTGAGTAAGGAAAGCATCCAACATCCATAGCCACCTCATGGTCTTCCATCATATCCTCTCACCAGTCTGGCCTTTGGCCCTCAATACCTCCCAGAAGTCCTTCCCACTCTATCTCACCATGCCCATGTGAAGTGGATACAAGACACCATGCTTGCAATCTTCTTAATACTGTCATGACTACTTGACTGTTGGCCAATGACTTCTTGGTACCACCTTCTTAATTTGGAGCCTCTTGACAACAAATCACCAGTCAAAATCAATCAGTTAAAGCCCATAGTTTGGCAATATGCATAGTACGATGTTTCTTTAGTATTTTCAGGGTAGGTGGAGAGATGGCAGGGAGGAAAATCCAGTCTGTTACCAATACTTGGGATAATGCCACATAAACGAAGACCATAGACTCCAACTTGTAACACAGCTCAATAAAATTGGACACTATCACTGAAGCCCTGAAGGGTGTGTGGAAAGAGTTGGACTTAACAGCAAGGGACCAAAGAAAGCAACTAAGAAATGTATTGAGGGAACAACTCTGACAATCTCATGCAGTGCAGAGACCCTATTGATCTATAATGCTATCAATGCAGACAGGTTCTGATACTCCCAATGGAAACATGGGAGACTGCAGAAGTCCAGTCACCAACAACGTCCTGGGAGGGCAGAGTGTCAAGAACTAAGCACGTATCTGAGGCAGGTGGTGGTGGTGGCGGACACAGACATGAAGACTGGAGAAAGACAAGGAAAGGCTGAAGGAGCTCATGGTGAAGGAGAAGAGCAATGGGTTTAGTGCTTTCCGGGAAAGGTAGGGTGGGGAAAGGAACTGACCACCGTAAAGACACAATGACAAGAGCCAGGGTGGTGGTGCACACCATTGATCTCGGCACTCTGGAGGCGAATCTCTGAGTCCTGGGACAGCCTTGTCTAAAGAGCAAGTTCTAGGATAACCGGGAGTACACAGAGAAACTCTGCTTTGAAAATCTCTCTCTTTCCCTCTCCCTCTCTCTCTTCTTCTCTCTCTCCCTCTCTCTCTATCTCTCTCTCTCTATCTCTCTCTCTCTCACACACACACACACTCACACACACACTCACACACACACACTCACACACACACACACACACACACACACACACACGTATGGTGCCTACATGGCAGACTACTGATGGGCATCTTGTTTGAATATATGTCCATTTCCTTGAGGCTCCTGGCATTTCTCCTAAAAGACACAAGTGCTCCAAAAGAAAGAAACAATAATGAAAGATTCTAAGAGTGAGGATGGTGAGGAAGCTAGACTCATTCATCAGTCCCACCAACTCTGTATCTGGGGGAGGATATTGAGACTTTATGAAACACATCACTATCTAACCTCGACTAGCAGGATCCTTTTAAAAGCAGGAGCAATACCATGTGGTGAGATACTAATTTTAGCAGCCATCCATTGATCAAAGAGAAACAAAAATTAAGAATGGGATAATACTTTTTGATACATGCATATTTTATTAGCCTTTCCTCCAATACATATCTAAAAATAATCTGTCAATCAAAGGGAACTATGTGCCATATTTAGCATTCTGATAAAGGCAGTCTCTCCCAGGTGGAAAGTGTCCTGGATCAGACATCACAGAGATGAAGTCCAGAGGGGTACAGTGGTTTCACCAAGGCCTAAGAGCTGGTTAGAGGCTCCAGTGGGTCTCTGAGATCCCCTGGTTCTCTCCCGCCCTCTATGGGGAGTGCTTCCTTCAGAAGACTGGTGAGCCTGGGTATGACTGTCACTGTGCCATATACCTTAGGCTCAGTGACTTAAATGTGGAGCATTGGGAATCAGTAAGAGCATGAAACTGCCTCAGAGTCAGGGAAAGGGCAGAGACAGACAGCTCATTTAGTTTGCATTCCATTCTAGTTTGACTTCTGTTGTTGTGCTTAAAACAACCTGATTAAAAGCAGCTTAGGAGATGAAAGCTGTTTAGGTGGCTTACAATTCCAGGTTACTCTCCATTACTGATGGAAGTTAAGGCAAAACCCAAGCAGCTGGTTCCATCACAGCCACAATCAAGATAACAGAGAAATGAATAGGTGCTTGGCTGCTTGCTCTCAGCCAGTGTTTTTGTCTTACACAGATCAGAGCAGCCTGCATGGAAAACAGTGCCAGCCATAATGGGCTTGGCTTTTCCTCCATCAATTAACTGTAAGGACAACCCCCAACGGACAAGGACACAAACCAACCTGATTAAGATGACTCCTCAACTGAGGTTCTTTTCTCTAGTAATTCTAGGTTATAGCAAGTTGACAACTAAACCATACACTCCAAATATGTAATATTTGTCTTGAGTGTAGGATGTTCTCTAAGGGTGGGATCGGAGGAAACTCAGATAAGCAGGTAAATTATTGCTTATCCTTCTGAGGGGGAGGTAAAAAGGGGGAGTGAGGAGGAGCAGGTGTTGACTGGAGAGAATATGTTCTGCCTAGAGGAGGGTTGGGCTCCTTGGTCGCGATGCCAAGTATCCATCCATCTCTCCCACCTCCATTCCTTATCAGCAAATGAGGGAAGTGGACCCTACCCTAACACATAAGGACTGAATGGTGCACAGCTGTAGAACAGCGCCAGTCTCACACTCCAGCTACATCAAAGCTAAGGACAAATTACCTTTAAATGACATTACATACTTCTAAGCTCTGCTTCACACCCAGGGCCAGCTGGAACCGCTATCGAAACACTTCCTATGGCAAACCCCACCTGACAGAGCCTTCATCACTCTCTGAACAGTGCAAAGCCATCAGGAAGGAAGAGGGACCAGAGGACACTAGAGCTCTACCTACATCTACTACTCATTTTGGAAGGCAAAATTGGTTCAGGATGTTAAGGCTTAAAAGCTACCAGCCCGTCATTTCTCCCAACAGTGGTGTGCTCTCTAATTAAAGTCTGACTTGCTATTTTAGCCTCAATGTTTTGGGAGAATTAGAAGTTCACAGAAACATACACAAAGATATGACAAACTAGCAATTGAGCCTTTTTAATAACTCTGAAACCATAACCAAGACAGACTTCCTCAGCAACTCATTTCCATTTCCTGGCATAAACTCTCCTTCCAACTCCCACTTGCCTTTTTTGTTTTGCTTTAAACAGACAGTTTACTATTGAAATGAGATGAGCTATAAGGAGGAATTGTTTCAGCTGCAGTGAGGGAATGCTCTTTCCACTGCAGCTGCTCTTGGAGCCACCCTTCCTCTGGCAGTGTCTGAGAAGGCATGATGGGTACTCAAGACCTCCTCCAGGTCTCAGGAGAAAGACTGCTGTAGCGCCTATAAAACTGTCAGAAGGGCTCCTCTGTCTGCGGAGACCCACGGGCATCTTCCAGATTTGTGTATAGCACTGACACGACTAGGGATAAATGGTCATCTGTTTCAACATCCTGATTCCTAGCCAGCCAACCCCATGCATTTATGTACATGTGTTCTCTCTCTCTCTCTCTCTCTCTCTCTCTCTCTCTCACACACACACACACACACACACACACACAGAGAGAGAGAGAGAGAGAGAGAGAGAGAGAGAGACATACACACAATCTCAGACCTCCATAATTTACAAAAAGAGTCTCCTGAACCTCCAAAAACCAAGTTTATAGATGAATTGGCTCACAAGTTGAGCATAAGAGAACAGTTTAAAATGACTTCAAGCTTCATGCAAACTACCAAGAGACAGCAGAATTGTAAACAGAAAGGATTTCATCCCACACCCTGCTAAGAAGTAGAGAAAGCTACAGCTCTTTCCTGCTCATTACCCTGCATGATGAATGTGTTCTTCCTTCAGCTTTTCGGAGGAGGGAAAGCACTCTTCAGCTGAGAGATTCGGGAGGCAGAAATTATGCCTGTGATATCTGCATCTGATCTCCTCTCTGCCCCTAAGAGACACTAGACCTGGCAGGAAGGAAGCTAGGGCCCACTGCCAAGAATCAACTCAAAAGGAACCAGCTCTAAGCTAAGTACCCTCCACAGTGCTAGAGACAAGCAGGGCACAGGCCTTTCGAGTATGCTCCAGAAAGGGAAAACTGCCTCCACAGATACAAAACCACCAAGAGTGAAGGAGTGAGGACAGAAATCTCTGTAAGAATCAAAGCAGGGCTCCAGCCCCTCCACAGGACATGCTCCTAGACAAGGATGTCTCTGTGGTACTTAACACCAGGGAAAGAGGCACATGGCAACACAGTGACATGCATTCAACATCCTACCATGTTCACTTGCAGAAAATAATGTAGTTGCTGAGCAGTAACTCTCAAGGGTGCACTCTGACATGGAGGGTTTGATTAGAATGCTCAAGAGGCGGTTCTTTTTCCTTTATTTTTTATGATTTTCTCCTTATATTTCATTTATGTGTGTTAATGTGCTGTAGCTGTATGTAATGCACGTGTGCATATCTGTCTGTGGATGAGGGGCTAGAGGTTCTAAGGATGCCACCTACTTTGCTTTTGAAAACAGAGGGTGTCTTTCTTTTGGAAGGAAGTCTCTTAAGTAGGTTAGACAGTCTGGTAAGTGGCCCTCAAGGGCCTATGCATCTGTCTCCGCCACTAGGATTCCAAACTCTGGCCACCAATTCTGGATTGTGTCCATGGTTCTAGGGATAAGACCCAAGCCTTCATACTCCCACCACGACCTTTACACTGACTAAGCTGTCTCTCTAGCTCTATTTTATTATGTTTTTGTCACAGTCTCCGAGACTGGAAAAGTTATCCACTTTAAAGGAAGAGCTCCATCAGTCTCAGGACATGGGCCCTGTCGACAAGCCATATGATAAGGAATGTTCTATTTACTCAAACTGTTACAGAAATATGTCCAGTTGTATAAACTAGTTGAATAAATTGACTTTGACATGAAGAGCCAGGGAATTTTGAGCTAAGAAACCACATGCAAAACTGTCCATATTTTCACTGCTATAAAAGGAAAAGGAAGCAGATGCTCCTACTGTAGATGGAAGGGTTTTATATATTCAAAGCAAAGTATTCAAATACACTGAGATTTTTCTAAAAGATTTCTAAGATTAAACACTCTGACCTATTTTAAATTATAAGGTTATCGAAGTCCTCCAAGTTCAATTGATCCTCATCTAAAACAGGCATACTACAGATCTCAACTTCAGAGACAAGAGCCAGTCTCTCTAATTTCACAACTTATCAGAAATGGGGTTAGATACTTCATAGAGGCCATGGTGTAAGCTTTGATTCAATGTGCCATTGAAATCACTAGATCAGGAAGCTAAAGAGTTCAAGTGTTCAAGAGTATGTTGTAATATTGACACAGGGACCCAAGTTCAGTTTCCAGAACCAGTGTCAGGCAGCTCACAGCTACCTGTATAACTTGAGCTCTGAAGGACCCAGGGCCTGTGTAGGCATCTACACATGTGGAATACATACACAAAGACACAAAAAAGAAATCTTAAAAAAGAAAAACACAACAAAACTTGGATCTAATCCTTCCCTATTCTATTAAGGCACTCTTAAAAAAATTAGCGACCTATACCTTACGTATGTATGAATAATGTATGTATGGAATATGTGTGCCTCTGTGTGTGTGTATATATATATTACATATACCACACTCCTATACATCCCATACATGTATATACAACAAATATACTATATACACTGCATGCAACGTACACATATATACTAAACACAAGCATCTACCACATGCAGGCACACAATTTTACATAAAAACAAATTGGAGGATTGACCATGAATATTAGTTATGCACAAAAGAACATGACCCCTACAGTATCAAAGCACAAATTCCCAAATATAAATTAACACTCCACCCTTGGCACTGATGAGCAGAAAGAAGGACTAAGCAGATGAGAAAAACCCCTTCCAGAAAGGTAGCTCTCGAGAAAACAGAATCTAATTCAGTATACATTTCACTAAATTAACATTCATATCCACATCTCTGCCAAACCATGCTGTACAGTACAGATAGTATACTGACTTCTAGAAATATGCATGTCTATATACACATATTTATATATTTCTGCATAATTGATACAAAACTATGGAATGGCATAGAAAAGTGGCAGCCAAGCAATTCTAGCTGGCTTGATAGTATAAATGTGGATGATTCTAATTAAAGCTTCTCTTTTAAAATGGGGTTTTGTTCTTTAATATTCATTGACTACTAGCTTGCTACCCACACACAGCTCAGTATTTGCCCTACAGTGGTTTGGTGCATCAATTATGGTAATAGTTTGTGAATAACATTCACATTATGGAAAAATGAGCCTGGTTACTTAGCTCTCCCTCTGGAAATTTTCACAAACATATACATCATCTGTCTCTGCTTAAGAGTACAGCAATTAGTAATTACAGCTGTTTGTACTTTCTTTAAAGCTAAGAAGAAAGTCCCACAAAGTCATGTTTTCAAATGTGCTCAGGATGTCTAAAATCACTTTGTTTAAACCAAAGTTGAAAAGAGAGAATGCGATTTGACAACATGAAGAATGCTCACTAATAGCGTACTGGGTGTGAGGAGAAGACAAAGGATCACGGAAGTGACATATCCTATTAAACAATTCCTCCTTCGCCCACACCAGGCTAGAAACATATATGCCTCAAGGCTAAAGGAGGCAGAAACACAACAGCAATATCATGAAACAGAGGCAGACTTGATTAGGATCATCTTCTTATACACTCCAGATCAGTTAAGCGATGTTTACCAACTTACCACTGCATGTTCTGGGTTAAGAAACAAAATGAGTAAGATAAAACAATTCTTGAGGAGGTTGTTATATAGTTAACAGAGGCATCATCTATATAATTTAGTACAAGATGGATTTTTAAAAATATTTATTTATTTATTATATGTAAGTATGCTGAAGTTGTCTTCAGACACTCCAGAAGAGGATGTCAGATTTCATTATGGATGGTTGTGAGCCACCATGTGGTTGATGGGATTTGAACTCAGGACCTTCAGAAGAGAAGTCAGTGCTCTTAACTGCTGAGCCATCTCTCCATCCCACAAGATGGTTTATTAAAGGATGGTTATATGTGGCAGAGAAGGAGTAAGAGGTTTGTCTAGCTTGTGAGCTGAGGTACAAGGACATCAACATTTACTAGCTATGAGGGAACATGTCTTGTTCCTGGATGACTACTGGGTCAAGTTCTGAACATGAATAAACAGGTAAGTAGCTCAATACCAGAGGGGCAGAAAACCACACCAGTAGCTTGGTTAGGTTTCATCTACATGGATATTTATGTTGATACATTGACTCTTTTCTGAAATGATGAAAACAAAATTCCCTGGACAATTTGAGAGAACGGAAAAGTATTCTATGAAAAGTTAGCTACATGTCTGGCACTAACAGGCGCTTCATAGTTCTTGAAATGTCAGCTATTCAGTGTAACCAAGAACTACTTCCAATCAACAGGACCTGTACAACCAGAAATTTACAAAGCAGACAGACAGAAAAGGTAGCAACAAAAGGAAGTAGGTGTGGGAGACAGCTTGCCACAATAGATTCTCTTTGCTCTAAAAGACTGGTCACCCAATGGGAAGACATCAGCGGCAATGGGGTAGATTTGGGATAATTGGATAGTCATAGAAAAACTGCAAGGTAGAATGTATTTACAGTTTAACACAAGTAAACTAGAAATGTCAACTTTGCTGTTTTTTATCTATTTGCCAGGTGCTTACATTATTTTATTCTGGTTGTTTCCCAGAAGGATCATTTAGAAATCATTTATCTTTGTTGCTAAAAAGGATTGTTTGCTCTCTCTCCCCCTCTGTCTCTCTGTCTTTGTCTCTCCCTCTGCCCCTCCCACCTCTCTTCAGTTCCATGGAACTGAAGTTGCATATAGTTGTGAGCCACCACATTTGGGTGCTAGAAGCCAAACTCTGATCTTCTGTAAGAGAACCAAGTGTTCTTAACCAGTAAGCTGTCTGTATTAGTTGCCTTTCTATTGCTGTGGCACAGTACATGCTCAAAATCAATGTAAAGAAGAGAGAGTTTAATTTGGCCTATAGTTCCAGAGGGCCAGAGCACATCTAGGTAGGGAGAGCATGGCATGGCACCAGAAGCAAAAAACTGAGAGGGAGGGAGGGAGAGAGGGAGGGAGGGAGAGAGGGAGGGTGGGAGGGGAGAGAGGCAAAAAACTGAGAGGGAGGGAGCCGGGGAGAGAGAGACAGAGACAGAGACAGAGACAGACAGACAGACAGACAGAGATCTTGATCATGTGAACATGAGTACGTACACCTGCACGTGAGTGCCTTGCTCAATAAAGAACATGGTGAGAACATAGTGGATCCCCTGGAGCTAGAAAAATCTGAGATACCTAACATAAGTTCTAAGATCCTAAGTTGGGTCCTCTTGAAAAGCAGTAAGCATGCGTCATGGTTGAGCAGCATCGTCAGCCCCTAAAATGCATTTTTAACTGTATGAGTCGCAACAGAAACACTTTGAAGTCCATACCTCTGGAGGAAGTCTGCCCTGGGATGCCCGAAGAATTGCTGTAGTAGAAATGCCAAGCAAAGAAGGCAGCGGAGGTGAGACAGCAGCTGTGACATGCTGGAAAGGATACCAATTGGAACTGACATTTCATCCAAAATGTCAGGTCTATACTGAGTGTGTCATTTAGGGAAAACACTCTTCAGGCCTTTCCTTTCCTTACATAAAAAGGAGGGAGAATAATACCCACTTTGAAAGGTGACTGTGGATACTCAAGGAAACCAGAAGGTTCCTAGGATGTTTGGCACACAGTAGGTATTCACGTTAGAGATGCATAGAATCCCTGGTGGGGAAGCTTGGGTATATACAACACAGCAGTCAAGATCAGTTTTGTAGGAGCACTCTCCACATCTGGAAATGTTCAAGCCAGCAAGCCCCTTGGCTAGACCAAGAGAGGAGCAGAGATTCAGAGATAAGTAGCCAAGGTAAGTAAGTCATGCCCATGTCTTTTCAACACAGATCATTGCCTATGAAACAACACAAAATACAGCTCTTTTCCTTCCTTAACATGGTAAAGGAAATGAATACCATTTCTTTTCTTTCTACAATACTCTTTAAGGCTACAAGCTATAAACATATAGACATACACAGAGACAGACAGACAGACACACATGCACAAATATCACCTAAAAATTAGCCAATCTTAGGCTAGGAAGATCACTTGGTGGATAAGATGCTTGCCATACAAGCAGGAGGACTTCAAGTACAAGCCCCAGTACCTATGTTTATACAACAACAACAACCAAACCAAAGCAAACAATAGAAACCAGGACAGTGGTATGCTCTTGAAATCCCAGTGCTGGGAAATCATGAATAGATCCCTAGGGTATCCTAGCCTGTCAGCCTAGCCTAATTGGTGAGTGCCAGGTCCCAGTGAGAGATCCTAATTCAAAACACAAAGTATATGGGATCCTGAGAAACAACTCCCAAGGTTGGCTTCAGGTGCATGTGCACACAAGCACTCAAAGAAAGACAGGTAAACATGTATGTGTGTATACACAGGTATGTGTGTGTGTGTACACACACAGCCCCTCTAAATCTCCAGCTTCCCATAGAATAGCTTTTGTTATCCATGAACCCAGTCCAAAGTTTTAAGCAATATGCAAAAGGTATTTACTAGAAAAATCTAAGAAAACCTATGATATCACAGAAAATTACCAATAAATCTGCCTGAAAGCTCAATTTTGATGTTCCAGCCATAATAGGTTCTTATTGACAAGTCCAAATCCATTAGACTTATTCAAATGTTACACTATATTTACTAATCCTAAAATAAAAGAAGCAAATGTTAACTATTTTCTTGGTATAGAATCAAGAACAAAGGGACCAAACTAAATTTGGCGGCATGTGATTTTGTAACATAACTCAATAGGAAGAGATTCTAGACCTCTCAGACCCCAATATACCAGACTATGGCCTTCAGTCAAAACAATATTGTGAGCTTCCCATGTAGAAAATAATGAAACTGTTCAAAGTTTAGCAGTTTTGTCTTATTAAAATTTTATTTTAATTTAAATTTATTTTGGAGACAAAGTTTGACTAGGCCCTGGCTATCCTAGAACTCGGAAACCCATCTGCCTCTGTCTTTGGTGACTAAAGGTGTATAAAACCAAGCCCAGCCAGGATACTGTACTGTCAGTATATAAATTCTCTCGCCTCAGAAAATGTGATAAGGATGTGGAGTTAAGTGTTTGCTGATGAGTTTGATCATGGCGACAATTTCATACTGTAGGGAAAGCAAACTGCCAGTGGGGCATGAAGTATGTTACATATAAAATAAAATGCCACCTTAAAAAAATATCAGCTTGTCTCAAGCTGGGAAGATGGCTAAGCCGAGAACCTGAATTCAGTCCCCAGTAGCCATGTAAAGAGCTGGTCATCTGGGAGAAAAACAGAACCCTGCAGAGTTCACTGCTTCGGCCATTTAGTATAGTGGAACACACACACACACACACACACACACACACACACACACAACCGCAGTAAAATCAGGAAGAAATATGACAAACACTACCATTTCCCAGGGGACTCACTTCTTCCTATCACACAATCAGAAATAGGTCTGGTGCAAAACACAAGAGGCTTTTCCACACTGTCAATCCATTGCACTAATATTCTAACTGAAATTATAAAACTGCAGATGAAAGAAAGCGGACAGCAACCCACATCTGCCTTCAAAGATTCTGATATGGAAGGGCTGAAGAAGCTGAAGGAGGTTGCAGCCCCAAAGGAAGAACAACAATATCAACTCACCAGACCGCTCAGAGCTGTCAGGGACAAAACCACCAACCACAGAGTATACATGTGTAGGTCCATGGCTCCCACTATGTATGTAGCAGAGGACTGGCATCAATGGAAGAAGAGGCACTTGGTCCTGTGAAGGCTTGATGCCCCAGAGAAGGGGGATGTGAGAGGGTTAAGGCAGGAGGGAAGTACTTAGAAGCAAAGGGGACAAGGGCTGGGGGTGATTTGTGGAGGGGAAACAGAGAAAGGGGACAAGATTTGAAATGTAAACAAACAAAATGATCAATAAAAAATTAAAATAAAAAAAGAGTGCTATGTAACTATACTTAAAATTCTGGGGATCTAGGATCTGGGGATCTTAAAAACCTAGGGCAGCTGGAAAGATGCCGCTGGAGAGATAGCTCAGTGGTTAAGAGCACTGACTGCTCTTCCAAAGTTCCTGAGTTCAATTCCCAAACCGCACAGTGGCTCACAACCATCTGTAGTGTGTCTGAAGACAATGATAGTGTACTCACATACATTTAAAATAAATAAATCTTAAAAAAAAAAAAAAGAAAGAAAAAGACCTGGTGCTAGGAATGTGGCTCAGGGGTCAGAGCCAGTCTAGTATCCATAAGGCTTGGGTGCTAGCCCTAGCACTGTCTAAACTATGGTGATGCACATCCTTAATCCCAGCACTAAAGAGGTAGAGGATCAAAAGGTCAAGGCCATTCACAACTAACAAGTGACTCTGAGGCTCTGAGGCTGCCTGCCCTCCAAAGAAAATAAAAGTAAGAACAGATAAGTGTATCTGTATACTGAGGCTCAAACAATTAGGCAATTCTGAGAGACAGGGCTTTGGGGATTCTAGAAGCCATACAATAGGTCCCCAAGAAGAAAAGTCAGAGAAGCGAACACAAAGTTTTCACAGCTATTCTTGCCTCCAAGGTGAGAATTCACTAAGAGCTGAAAGGAACAGGCAAGTACGAAGGGTTTCCATTATGTAGGCCTAAATTACAAAGAAGGGAGGACAAGATGGTGTTTATCTGAAAAAAAAATCACAATTAACAAAGAAATGCCAGTGACTCAGACACACACAGAGTTCTAATGCCTATGTCTACAGATCCCGCCACAAGCTGGCCACCCTTTGTTGAATGGAAAGGGAGCAGAAGGCTTTGTCTCTCCAGATGTTGGGGCACATTCCAGCTGCTGAACACAGCCTGTTTGCAATTTTCTACTCAACCACTAGAATGAAAACGCAACCCTCCTGGAAAAAAAAAAGGCCCTTAAACTTCTTCCTGACTGCTGTTAGTGGTTGCTTTAATCTTTTAAGCTCTTGGGCTTAATACAGCAGCTGCCATCCTGAGTGCTTACTGCTGGTAAGGATGGGAGGGAAGAGGAAAATAGCATACTAAATTCAGAAACAGATTTCTGTTCTGCCAGGCTCCAGGCTGAAATGGAAGGAGAAGAGGGGAACACAGACAAGAGGCATGAGAAAAAGACACCCCTCTTGAGCAAGCGCAGGGCCTGAGGGGACATGAGATCCTCCAGCGTGCTTACAGAGCCACTTAACTGCACCCCACCACTCTCCAGTTCCAACACGAAGTGCCTTCTTCTCAGGACAAGATCTCTTCACAAAGCCCTCACGGAACAATGAGGCACTCACAGGGCACTCAGGAAGAAAGCAAGTGAGGGCCAACCCAGGCTATACAACTAAAACCTTATCCTGACAAGGAAGCAACAGCAGCAGCAACAACAACACGATGGAACTCCAGCTACAATACACCACTGAGTACCCTGATAGCTGGCTAGGCTAGCCAAATCAGGTTCAGCCAGAGGCTTTTCCTCAATAAATGCAACACAGAACAATCAAGAAAAACAACAGATAGATGTAACATTGACATCAGACCTCCACGTACACACATATACCAACACAAATGCAGATATGCATAAATACACAGACCACACATCCATACACACTACCATTGATTTAGGACAGGAAAAAAGAAACTCAAAAAGGAAATTTTTTAACAAGCAGGTAAGTTGAAAAAAAAAAAAAAACACGGACATTTAATACACTGACCCTCAAATTTTACATATAGAAAAACATAAATTTTCCACCAAAAGACATTAGAACAAATGAAGTTAGCAATTACATGAAAGAAAAATCACCCAACAAAATTAGCAGCATTTTTATGTCCAGTAACAAACTTGCTACAGGAGTAACAACAACAGCAAATCAAAAAAAGCAATCTCATTCACATAAAGCAACCAGGAACAAATTTAACAAAGGAATGGAAGGGCCTACAAATCAACTGTAAAACATTAATACAAGAAGTTAAATTGTTCACACATGAAAAAGTAAAGACTCTGCATGTTTGTCAGTTGGAAGCAATGTTAAATTATCCATATTGTCTGCCATCATTTGGATTAGTAGCCCTCAAAAGTTCCTGTGTTGAGATATCTTCCTCATAGTGACACTACTATGAACATTTAGGAAGCAGAACCCGTGGGAGTTCCCTAAGTCACTGCCCTTATTGGTGACTGTGGAAGACCAGCACATTTGTCTTTGGTTTCTGGCTGAGTTTAGTTAGCCATACATTCTCACCATGGTGTGCAACTTTGCCCAGAGGAAGAACGCAAAAACGGCCACAATTCAATCACAGACTGGAAAACCATGAGGTGAAATAAACTTTCTCTTTAAAAGTTCAGTTACCTACAGTGTTTTTAAAAAAGAAACATAATGCTGAAACAATTTAGATAACTAATGCAACACTTGTTGAAATATCAATGCATTCATCACATAAATAGAAAAGGAAATTTCCTAAAATTGATATGTACACAAAAGACACCACATAGCCTAAACAATCTTAAGACAAAATAACAAAGCAGGCATTACCACAACTGGTTTCAAAACTCACTGCAGGACTGCAGTAACCAAGACAGCATCCAGCATAACACCAATATCAACACCAACACCAACACCAACAACACCAAGGGAAAAAGATAGAAATTCCAAAAACAAACCTTTGAATCTATAGCAAGTTCATCCTTAAAAGAGGTGTAAAAAAAAAAAAAAAAAGCACACCAGAGAAAAGATAGCCTCTTCAGTAAATGAACTTAAAATGGGATGTCTTCCCATACAAAAGGTTACATATACCAGATAGATAGATAGATAGATAGATAGATAGATAGATAGATAGATAGATAGATAGATAGATAGATAGATAGTCAGAAAGACTGTCTCTTTAGGTATTTAGAAATGGACTAATATATTTATATTCTGTTTAGCTCTCAACATATAATAACTGTAAAATTAAGGGATAGCCAGAAGCCTTTGGCAACACAGATACAGGAGGAAGACTAGAAGCCCTTGATTGAGATCTGACTCACAAAGCTCCTGATACATTAACTAGAAAACATGTGCCAGGGAACCATGAAGTAGTACAGTAAAGAACAACTGTAAACACAAGGACACAGGAGGGCACATGCTCTCACAAGGAAAAGAGGTAATGGATCTAGCAGTGTGATTCCTCAGTAGTGT
Source organism: Apodemus sylvaticus (assembly GCF_947179515.1). Classification (NCBI taxonomy): domain Eukaryota; kingdom Metazoa; phylum Chordata; class Mammalia; order Rodentia; family Muridae; genus Apodemus; species Apodemus sylvaticus. The sequence goes on along the minus strand of NC_067493.1, from coordinate 37,156,343 downwards.
GAACAATTCATTACTCTGCAACACCCTTCTGTGTCTGGGTCTTAAGCAGAAGTTAGCAAGAACAACAAAAATAAGTTTACTTTCCAGAATCTACTTCCCAGCTGTCTGAGCCTCACTGATGCTTGAGAGGGAACCCTAAGACCCACCTAATACCCTGATACCACCACTCATAAAATATATTTATCTATAATTACACTAATAGCTTAATTACACATTGCTTGGTGTTTGACTTGGCTGATTCAGTATCCTCTTTTTCAATCAAAGAAGTTAGAGCCCATAAACTTCTTTAAAAGATAAAGTACATACTACAAATACTACTGGATACTTTTATGCTTTCTTCAACAATTTTTAGAAGTAGATAAATGTGTTATCATCAATAGGAAAAATCAGATTAAGAGTTTCAATCTTTAGAAGTTATAAAAGTGGGGAAATGGCAATATACAAATAATACAAGTATAAAATAAAATCAAACCACTTTCTTGTCTAAAATCTATTAAAGTATAAAAGATAATCCATTTTTTTCAGTATTTTCAAACAAAACCTCGAAGTTTTTTGTATCAGTTTTCCAGATAGAGAGAGAAAAGGGGTTTTCAAAGGTACTGAAATAATCAGTAAGCTAGAGTCACAATCATTTTCCTTTTTTTTAATTATATATTTTTATTTTCTATATTCTTTGTTTACATTCCAAATGATTTCCCCTTTCCCAGCTCCCCCCTCCCCATATGTCCCATAAACCTTCTTCTCTCCATCCATTCTCCAATCACCTCTCTCCTTTTTCTCTGTTCTGGTACTCCCCTCCAATGCTAGATCAAGCCTTTCCAGGATCAGGACCCTCTCCATACTTCTTCATGGGAGTCATTTGTTATGCTAATTGTGCCTTGGGTATTCAGAGATTCTGGACTAATTAATATCCACTTATCAGAGATTGCATTCCATGTGTATTCTTTTGTGATTGGGTTACCTCACTTAAGATATTTTCCAGATCGAACCATTTGCCTAAAAACTTCATGAATTCATTGTTTTTAATTGCTGAGTAGTATTCCATTGTGTAAATATACCACGTTTTCTGTATCCATTCCTCCCTTGAGGGACATCTGGGTTCTTTCCAGCTTCTGGCTATTATAAATAAGGCTGCTATGAACATAATGGAGCATGTGTCTTTATTACATGCCAGGGAATCCTTTGGGTATATGCCCAGAAGAGGTATAGCAGGATCCTCCGGAAGTGTCATGTCCAGTTTTCTGAGGAACCGCCAGACTGATTTCCAAAGTTGTTGTACCATCTTACAACCCCACCAGCAGTGGAGGAGTGTTCCTCTTTCTCCACACCCTCTCCAACACCTGCTGTCTCCTGAGTTTTTAACCTTAGCCATTCTGACTGGTGTAAGGTGAAATCTCAGGGTTGTTTTGATTTGCATTTCCCTAATGACTAATGATGTTGAGCATTTCTTAAGGTGCTTTTCGGCCATCCAAATTTCTTCAGGTGAAAATTCTTTGTTTAGATCTGTACCCCGTTTTTTAATAGGGTTATTTGTCTTCTACTTGAATTTGTTGAATAATGACTATGGCAAATGAATTCCTGTTAAGGGGAAATCCAGCTAAAAGCGCAATGCTCCTTATTAACAGCCAGAGAAAAGATAAGAACCCAGTTTCCATCTAGGAATCACCTCCTGTCAGGTTCCCTAGAGTGGCTTTAGAAAGCATCCAAGAGTTCATTATCTTACCTGCTGCTACTCATGGCAACGTCGTTAATGCAGTGTTGGATTTACTGAGTCCTTAAAGGCATTAGATGGAGGAGGGATGGTGATGCTCCACTCCATCTCATCCGAGATTCACCATACCCACTCTCAGCTCCTCCCGCTCCTACAAACTTCACCCCCTCATATCAACTCTACCTATTCCTGTAATTTCAAAGCGTAAAACCATACAATAAGAATTCAATCCCTACCAAAAGAATTCAGAAAAACGCAACTGCTATTTCCTACAGACTAAAAATCACAACACTATTTTAAAACAAAAATGCTATTGACTCAAGCATCCCTGTGGCATTTCAGTGGCTAACTCAGCTCAGAGGAATACTGAATGCTGCTATTCTTAAAGCTCTGAAAACCAAGACAAGTTCCACCCTTTGATACTGCAAAGGCATGGTCATCTACAAGTGCTAGGCTGCATTCATAGCTGTCCTGAGACCTGAGCTGTCATGTGACCCTTCAACGGTAGGCTGGACACACTATGAAGGGTAAGGTGCAAACTTAGTCCAGCCAGTAAGAAGCTCAACGAAATTCTAGCTTCACAACAGAAGCTCAAAGAACCTTACGAACCAGGTCTTTCACATCAGGCAACTGGCTGAGAGAAGAATGGATACCAGATCTTATAATCAGCTTAAACGTGCTAAGAACAAAAATTAGGTGCATTTTAAAGAAGTTCTAACCACCATTTTTTTGAAACTGATTATACTAAATATAAATTCACCAATATTGAAATCTGCCTAAAATAGGTTATTGAAAGCAACTCCTGACAGAAGACAGCAAAGTTCATCGTAATTTACTACCATATATTCTGCTGCTATATATCCAATTCTAGCCTAAACAGTATGATAAATACGTAAGAAGGATATATTTACTAACACTAAATGATTAGGCCAGCAAATGGATATCCTGGTCCAATTTTTAAATTTTTCTGAACAAACATTTATAAAGGTTATGTTGGAAAAAGTTGACCATCTTATCCAATGCAATATCTACCTAGAAAATGGCTGAAAGAGAATATAATTCATTTACTTAATTTAAAGATCTTTGTCTTGGACATTCCACTCTCCATAAGAAACGGTCCAGGGAAGTCTTAAACATCCACCCTCTTCTTGGATTTCACCAGTGTGATTCAACCAAAGTTCAACCAACACGTTTACTGAGCTTCCTTACAGAATAGAGGTAACCTCCAAATGGCTTCACAGCTGATTCCTACATCCCCCTATGCCCTATATTCATACAACCAATAAACTTGTAATTCACCACGAGGCCCCCAGAAGCTGTGTATAAGACCCCAGCAATACCATTAGGGAAGTACCTGGGGTGGGCCGCACCCCCACAGAGCTCCTTCCTCTGTAACAGTGGGCAGTGGACATTGCTGCAATCTGTTTCCCTTGCACTTGTATTGAACTGCTGCCTGTCAGGTCTTAAAGCCTTCCTCGGGCATGGCATTTGGCTTTCCATTAGCGTTGTTCCTAAAGACTCCTGCTCAATAAAATACTAGCCACAGTGGCCTCACAGTGATGTGTGGCTTGCCCATCTGTCACCCACCCTGCACTGCTTTAGCAGGTTCTGAGTCTCTTTCTTGTCCAGGTCACTTGACTCTGCCAAAGCCCCTCCCTGTGAGCACGACTCACCATGGAGCTCATTGAGACCATCAGAGCTCCACCCTAGGATAAATTTTCTTTCTCAGGCGTGTGGTCAGCTAGCATCAAGCACCACCTGCTGCACACGCATTTCCTTCAGCACTGCTTGTCTCTCCTAAGCCTGATAACCACGGGGATCATCAGGGAATGAGTCCCCTCTTCCTGCCTGGGGTTATATAATGGGTGTTCTAATGTTCAATTTCTCATCGTCTACAGCAGGCCAAATGATTCCGGCTGCGACTGTGACAGCACTCTCACGAGCCGGGCAGTGAGCTTCCTTCACTTGTTTAGAGGCTTTTGCCATTCAAACAGTCCAGGTGCTGACTGAGGCCCCAACCTGCATCTGAATCATGCATTTTCCATTCATCTATATTAAAGGACTGACCTGAAGGACATGTTCTGTCACGTTTGCACTGATTCCTCCCATGGGTTCCAAGCATTTGGATCTTGGGAGTGGGGGTGTCACTGGTTAAATCTGTCTCTCCTTTCAGACCTCCGACTCTAAGAAGCACCACACCAACATCTATATTTCCCATTCTTTGTATCCAAATTACCTACTAAATCAGAAGACAATTCCTTGGATGCTGGCAATATGTCTTTTTGCAGTTGTAAGTCCTCCTCCACATGAACGAGCCCCAGCTGGACAGTGTCAGATGCCTTTTCACTCACAGAACAGTGGCCTCCAGGGCAGCTTCCCTATCTTCTCGTACCCTATGTGCTGCTCTCAGGAACTACTGACTTTGTTCTAGACCTTCAACTATTCCCAGGAAGTCTCCAAAGTCACACAAGGGACCCCATATATCAAGACATGCCTACGCCACCGTATTCACATCAGAAGACTGGCATCCTGAGAGTTTTCCAACATATCCTCTGATTTCCAATGGTGTGGCCTTAAACATCATATGACCCACAGGAACAATGTGACTGCTTCTAGTACTAAGGCTACTCTAGTACTAAGTTTCTAGTACTAAGGCTGTTCATACTGCAGAACAAAGACAGTAATAATGAGGATATTAACAACACTCCACAACTAAGAAAGCTCAGATTCTGCTGCCTGATTCATCAACTATAGGGGAACAATGGTACTTCCAAGACTCGTTTCTAGTTTTGTTGTGATCTTGCTCATTATGCCAAATATTACAGGAACTCCTTTCTTGTGAAGATATAAGCTCTATCCCTTCCTTTATCGGGCACCAATGACAAACCAAAAGTTAATCCTACCATGATCTAATGTGGGGTACCAATGAGTTCACTAGGCTTGCTGACAGAGTATGGGTGAAGAGTTAGTTACAGGAGCCTGGGTGACTCCTCAACAGCTGTACTGCCTTTAAATCTCACTCCAGCATGACCTCTGCAGACCTGTGGAGATGGAGTCCCTGGTTCTTATAAGACTCTATAGTCTAAATACTATAGCACTCCTAGAGACTCAGGGAGATCACCAAGCCAGGAAAAATTATAAGAGTTACATACAAATAGAAGGTACAGAAGGAAATGACTGAGATCACATGAGGGTGATGACCATCTCCTCCCCACACCACTGCTAAGCATCAGTGTCAACAGACCAGACCACCAGTGTTCTTTCAAGTAATCATAGCTGCTCTGATGAAAACGGCTGTTACACTTGGACAGCTCCATGCAACAATAAATCAGCAAATATAGCTTTGAAAATAAATGTCTTGAGCACTGAGATGCATATAGCTACTCATGGATATGGTACAAGCACAGTATGCCATGTTTTAAAGATTACATTGTTTAGACTTATAGCTCACAGCTTTATTATGTTCGCCAGAGCAGCAGCATTGCCAATCTTTCAAGAAGATTGTACTCTAAGAAATTTTAGAAAAAAAAAATCAACTCCCCCATCATGCACACAGTTCATTTTAAAGAATAGTGAATCACCAATTTCCAGCCTGCAAAGTCAAGGAAGCCACACCTGCTACTGCAATAGACCTTTCCAAGTAACTTAAGTCCACACCAGGATGTAAGTATCGCTAATTAAATTAAAACATTAACTGTTCATCTGTTCAATCCCACAAACATCTATTTGCCTTCTACTTTGCACCAGCCATCAAATAACACACTAACAGTACAACAGCCAATAAAGGAACCCAAAAATTTGCTTCAAAGCCCAGGAGACTTTAAGAGCACCAGCAGAGGGGCTGGAGTGATGGCTCAGTGGTTAAGAGTGCATACACTTTTTCTGAGAACCCACGTCTGGTTCATAGCACCCAAGTCAAGCAGCTCAAAACCATCACGAACTCTGACTCCAAAAGGAAAGCTCCAATATACCTGGCCTCAGCAACATAAAAATCAGATTCACAATCCCCCTTCACACAAAAGGGCACAAAATAATAAGACAAAATACTTAAAAGCATACAAGAAATATTGTACTAGGGTCTCGAAAGATGAGTGACAAACTTCCCAATGTCATTAGGGGGCATCACATGACTCTGAACAAAGCTAAATCTGTTTCAGACTATACATTTGATGGTATCTTCACTTGAAAGGTAGCAGGAAATCGTTTTATACAGCTCAGGGCAAGGCAAGCTGCACAATGGTTAGGGGTAGTAGCTCAGGGTAGTAGCAGTAGCTAACTGCTATGTGTGCAGCTACACATCTTGACTCAGCCACTTTATAACTGTGTAGATAACAGAGAGTCACAGAAGGACCAGGGAGCCGTACCAGTTAGACAAGGCAGCCAATGAGAAACATTTGGTGTGGTAACTGATCAACAGAAACTCAAGATATAACACTGTGATGAGTGAAACAAAAGTGCCTTACATGAACTTCTTATAGATCTGTTTGTATGCTCTGTTAAAAATATTACATGCAAAAAAATATTACATGCACATATTTGACTGCATCTAATCTGTGTATCATGATCTTGTGGTAAAAAGTAAATCTAAATTAAAGTAAGGCCAGGTAACCAAAATGAAAAAAAAGAAGAAAAAGAAAAACACATAATGCATAATATTTTAATTTTTTTAAGTGATACCATGAAGGTTTGATGTGATGATAAAGAATTTTAGTTACACTGTTTTTCTAATAAGCAGAAAATGTTTCACAGAGAAGATGAAATAGATTAAAGAGTCAGCACAAAAGCCTGGTCCTTCATACAAGAGGCAAGACAACCACTGTCAATATCCCTTTCCAATAAGTCAAGCAGAACAACACATGTGATCAATGAGATAGAAGTAACTTTCAAATAACACAAAAAATACCTCAGTTTAAAATTAGTGGACTCACATCCTGGGATGTTTTATCTGTTTGTTTTATTATTACTTCTACTATAACTACTACTACTACTACTACTACTACTACTACTACTACTACTACTATTATTATTATTTAATAGCCTTACTATATAGCCCTGGCTGACCTAGACCTCACTATGTAGACTTGGATGCCCTTGAACTCACATAAATCTGCTAGCCTCTGCCTCCTCAGTGCTAGTATCAATGTTGTCCTCCATTCTAATTGGAAGCCAAGTGCTGAGTGTTTGAAGCATTGTCTTTGACTCACAAGCCTCAGGCATTAAGCTTTCTTAATGATACTCAGGAACAGAATGACTGAATGAACCCTGTAAAGGCCTGAGCTGCAAGTCACTTGAAATCATTCTCATAGCAGTTCATCTGAGGGGTCACCACCAACAGGTGTGACATGCTGACTTTAGAGTTAAAGATTAGCACCAGAATCACTGGTCTCTGTGAAAAGATGCCATTCATAACAGTAATGATTAGACACAAGTACTCACAGCCCATAACTCTTTTACTTATGTATAAATTCTGAGTTAAATCAACACTTGTTTTGCTGTGTGTAGACATAGAACTTAGAGGCACTGCTGCTGCATTATACCTTTAGTCATACCATTTGGGAGGTAACCACAAATAAATCTCTGTGAGTTCAGGGCCAGCCTGGTCTACATACCAAGTTCCAGGCCACCCACAGCAACAAATAAAAAACGCATCATTAAAAAAAAAAAAGGACAAGCCGACAAGCCAGACCGTGGTGGCGCACGCCTTCAATCCCAGCACTTAGGAAGTGGAGGCAGGCCGATCTCTGAGTTCGAGGACAGCCTGGTCTACAGAGTAGTGAGTCCCAGGACAGCCAGGGCTACACAGAGAAACCCTGTCTCAAAAAACCAACCCCCCCCAAAAAACACCCCACAATATTTGGAACTGATTTTACAAACAAACTTTTAGGACTGGAGATGTGACTCAGTTGGCACAATGTTTATCTAGCATGCAAAAGTCCCTGGGTTCTATCCCCAGCACTTCATGAATTAGATATACCATGATCTGTAATCTTAACACTCAGGAAGAAGAGGCAGGAGGGTGAGTTCAAGCTTATCCTGGGCTACAGAGAGTAGAAGATAAGTTTGGGAAACATGAGACTCTGCCTCAAAACTAAAGATTGATTATTTATTTATTTATTTACTTAAGATAAGAAACAATGAAAAGAAGAACCAGTTAGACTCTATGAGATGAACGGCCTGCCTCTTCATCTCAGAGTTTCACTCCCTACATCTAGAAGAAAGGGTCATGCATTCCCCAATTACAAGTTAGCAACTCACTTCCCAGCAGAAGGGGCTATTAGCACCCTGCTGTCCTTCCAGGGTGCACCATAGGAGCTTAGAATGCCTATTCCTTAGAGGCATAGGAATCTTGACAGAGGAAGAAGCTTTTCCTCTAAGGTTACACGCAAACACTTAAAGATACCAGAGTGATAACCACTTAGCAACAACAAAGGGGCGGACTTAGATTTTTATTCTCAGCTTTTTAAACAAACAGCAATTCAGAAAAGCCCTTTCTGTGCGTGGAGAGTGGATTTAGCTCAGAGCCTTGGGCATACAAGGTACATTCTGCACCACAAAGCCACATTCCAGTTCAGAAATGTGTCTTTTACTGAGAAATACTGTGGACAGTGATTCTACAGTCAAGAAAATGCAAATCAATGCCTGGAGACAATTCTGTTGGATTTCATGAACAGTCTACTGCCATCAGAACAGCACCTGTTTCTCAGGAATTAAATGGATTTTTAACTGTCAAATCATTAAAGGCAGAAGTGCACAGGTTTTTCTTTTCAGGATGACTCGCTGCTTGAGGTAGGAACTTCCTGTATGATGTCACTTATGCCCTCAACGATTTCTGTGTTCTATAAGGCAGCAAGCACTCAACTGTGCAAGCAGCAGGTCCCTTCAATCCCCTCACACAACACAAGCTCCTAACAGCTTGATATGAATGTCAATTTAGAAAGAGGCTCAACACTAGATGAGTGAACATCTGGGCCGGCCACAACGACTGTCTCACTCAATCCCTTCCAGCCACATTTAGGATCATGTACAGAGCATTTACTGTGACATTGAGCACCACTGGAAACACCCAAACACTCCAGGCTACCAAGAACAGCAGTGCGGATCCTAGCATTAACTGTGGCTTCACAGGCTCTTCACAGAGTTGAGCACCATCATGTGAGGAAGGCGGTAGGATGATCTTCTCAGCCACTGCATTCCTTGACTCCACGACAACACCATTGTTGATAATGCATGCAAGTAGTGTCTCAAACCAGTGCTATTGTTGTTGTTGTTGTTGCCATTGTAACAAAATCTATATTGTTTGGGGGATCTGGCTGGATCTTAGTTGTAAGGCAGCCTGCCTTCTATTCACACACAATGCAGGCATTAAATTACTAGCAGATCCTGACTACATTTCAAGGGTCTCCATCTGAGAATACTGATGGTCATGTTTCCAATCATAGCCAAACCTACCAAAAAAAATCTATACCAAAAAAAATTTTTTTAAAAAGGAAAAAGGCAGTCGTTAGTAGCTGGGAGCTAGTGTGATGTCCTAGCAAGCAAAAGCACTTGCTAGCATGTCTAAAGGGTTGAGTTCTATCTTCAGAGCCCACACTGACGTAAACAGGGAAACAACTTTTTAAGTTACATTCTTTCCTCTACAGTGTGCTGTGGTCTGTCTGCCCCACCTTAGTGAATTACATAGAACGAAAAATTGAAAGGAAAAGAATAGCTAGGGTAAGAGTAAAGCTCAGTTGCACAGGATGTGCTTAGTAGGCACAAAGCTCTGATTCAATTTCCAGCATCAAAAGAGAAATCTACATACTCTGTACATGACAAAGTTAGCTTCCAGCTGGAATCCCTCTTAGAATATACTCAGATGCACATTACAAGTCCAAATGTTGAATTTTCAAGTTCACTCACTTAAAGTACTTATAGTGGGGGGTGGGGAGTGCTTTACTTCTTCACACACAACAGAGTACAATTTGGGCATTCAGGCTTGAATCTAACAAATCTGTAATGTGTGTCTAAATGGAGATGCATTTTTTTCTTAAAACAACAAACCCACAATTAAACCCTACATACAAAAAATATATAGCTATACATTCCAGGTGAAACCAGATGATAAATTGAGCCAAGGACCAACATCATAAAGATTGTGTGTATGTTTGAGTGTGAAAGTGTTTGAGTGTGTGAAAGTGTGTGTGTGTGTGTATGTGTGTGTTTGAGTGTGAATGTGTGTGAGAGTGTATGTTTGAGTGTGAATGTGAATGTGTGTGAGAGTATGTACGTGTTTGAGTGTGAGTGTGAATGTGTGAGAGTATGTGTGTGTGTTTGAGTGAGTGTGAGTGTGTGTGTGTGTGTGTGTGTGTGTGTGTGTGTGTGTGTGTGTGTGTGTGTAAAAGAACTCTAACAGGGAAAGGAAAGGGAGGAGAAGAAACAGGGAGGAGGAGGGTGATGACGAGGAGAAAAGGGATAAAAAAAGAGGAGGGAAAGGAGTAGAGAAGAGAAATTAGTCAAAACAGCCACAGTTAAGCACAGGTAACCTAGGCACTAGGCTGACTCACACCACTTCCCTTATGAGTACAATCAACTCCTTACAGGCAACTTATCACTGTCCTTGTAGGTATGAGTGGCCCACAGTCTTCTTTTATACCATTTTATTTTTGGTGACTTAAAATAGCTGATGTAGTTTTAAAGGTTACAAATGGGAATTATTTTCTACTTCAAGTATACATGAAGATCTCAGTGAGGTTTGTTTTAGACTAACAGTTAAAAACATCGTATTCAAGTTGGGATTGGTGGCATATGCCTATAATCCTGGAGTCTAAGTAGGATTATGAGTAGAGGTCAGCCTGGGCTTCATATCAAGACCTTATTTTAAAAGAAAAACAAGTAACAACAGCAATAAAGATACCCACTAAAAGCATCTTCCTGAAAGGCTTTAGTGGAACAGAAACTTAAACACAGGGCTGAGAAGATGCTCAGTTGGTAAGAGTGTTTGCTCAGCTTGCATGAAGCCCTGGGTTACTTAAACTAGGCATGGTTGCATAAGCCTATAACCCCAGCACTCAGGATTTAGGCAGGAGGATTAGAAGTTCAAGGTCATCTTCATCTACACACTGGTATAGGAGGGCTACATGAGACCCTAATTCAAAGATTCCAAGGAAGAGAAAGAAAGGGGGAGAAAGGGAGGAGAGAGGGAGAGTAAACAAATACTTTATGTTAAAAACCAATATAAATCTGAGAAAATGACTTTGATTTAAATATATGACTACTAGTATTTTATGAGCAAGCTAAAACTTGATTGTAGGCATATCTGACTCGATGAGTAGACAATTCCAGCCAGCCTCTGGAGTCTAGTTTTCATGAGCAGAAGTTAGATAGAACAATAATCTTACTGTTGTATCTTGCGGAAGAAAACAATATCCTAAAGCAACAAAAGCTAATCTTTATGGAGAATACATGACATGCCAGGCACTTTTGTGAGGACAGTACACACAGTAACTTATTTAACATGCTAAGGTATTTGGTATGAATACACAGGTATGCAACACATAAAAACAGGTATGCAACACATAAAAACAGGTATGCAACACAAACGAATAATGGGGACTGTAGTGTGTGGATGCACATTTGCGTGGTGATCGATGTACAACTCAATTTAGCTAGAAAAAAAAAAGACACATATGGTCCCAATTGAAAGATTGGAATTCGAAGGTTTTTCCATTAGTGCACTTGGTAACCACATCATTCTAGTCAGTAAACACACAAAAATAATTCCAGTGTCACTTTTCCATTGGCAAGTACATTAGAGGATTAAATTGTTGACATATGCAAACTGGTTTGTATAGCTCCAACTGATGGATAGCTTTAGACACAAGTCACATCTTAGTTCTGTTGTGATGTCTGTCATACAAAAACTCATCCCAATCTCGCAGAAATCACCAGCTGAAATCTGCGGTAAGTACCACTGCCAAGATGCTACCACAATGCAGTGCACTCGACAGAATTGCAGCTGGGGAAACAAAGCCATGCTGGCAGGCACCCAGCATCCCTGATATGCCTTCACAGGTGGGCAGAGGCTTCCTCTTACTACTGGGCTGTGTGTGTGTGTGTGTGTGTGTGTGTGTGTGTGTGTTCACACTCCGTTTTTACAATTAGGCACCTGATATTTCCCTTTTTTTGTTAAGATATTGTTTGCCTTCATGTATGTTATGTACCACATATTTACTGGGGTCAGATCCCCTGGATCAGAAGTTGCAGATAGTTGTGAGGCACCAAATGATGGGAACTGAACCCATCTCCTGCTAGAGCAGTAGGTGCTATTAACTGACACCTCTCTCCCTCTCTCTCTCTCTCTCTCTCTCTCTCTCTCTCTCTCTCTCTCTCTCTCTCTCTCTGCTTTCCTCACTCCCTCCCTCTCCATACTTGTTCTTTTATGTCTTTCCTTAAATGCTTACATTATCCTGATCACAGCTGGTATGTTCAGTAATCTAAAAATAAAAACAAGTGTCTTTAGTCACAGGCTCAAGTAAAAAAGAGTTTGTCCTTTCCCTTTAAAGGCTCTAAAGCTGTGGATGACTTCATTTCTCAATTTTCCACAGATGACATTTAACTCCCCAAAGAAGAACTTACCCACAGCTGAGGTCAACCGTGTACCACTGGCCAGTGTGACCTCTACACTGGCTGCTACAAAAGGAGGCATGAAAAGCTTGAGGAGATGTGGAACCACAAATGGCTGGTGCATTTGCATTGTGGAAGCTGAAATTCCAGGGAGAAAGGCAGGGCATACTAGAGCTGCTGCAGACTTACTGCACCCCATCCAGTGTCAAACATCCAGGGAAGGAAATGTGGGATAAAGAAAAGAAGGGGGAAAAAAACAAAGCACAAATGCCAATAACCAGAAAGGAGGACTCAGTGGTTCTCTGGATGGAAAAAGATGTTTTAGGTGCAAAGCAGAAGCAAAAATGGAAGATGAAACAGGGACCGAGCCATGCTCTGTGACTTAGCAACTACTAAGGAGGCTGAGGCAGGATTCCCAGGGAAATCCAGTCTCAAAACTTAAAAGAATTTAAAAAACAAAACAAAACAAAACAAAAAAACAAGGGAGGGGTGAGGTCTGGGAAGATAACACAATTGCCTTGTAAGGTCTGTTAATTATCAGCACTTTGCAAAACAACAACAAAAAAAGAGTTGACAATTCTGGGACCACTCAGGAGCAGGTGGCAATCAGTATGGATGTGACACTCCTCTGCCTACTACTCCACATTATCATCATGTCACCCTCAGTGTGACATTCCCTTTCTCCCACGTTTCCATGACCTTTTAGAACCATGAATCTTTTGATGACCAAGGCTCTTCTAGCTTCCCCATGGGATTCTCCCAAAGCTCACACTCTATCCACTCTTTCTACCGAGACCCACCCACCCACTTAGTAAAATACTCCAATTCCATGGCTGTCTGCCTCTCTCTCCACCAGTGACCAGGTCTAGGACCCTCCTGCCTTGATACAAACCATAAGCTTGCTTATATGTAGTAATGGTTTGAACAAAGTAAGTAGTATCTCTATCCTGTGCCTCCCATACATTTCCTATAAAACCAGAATGGTGAGAGTATTTATCCCTTAAGTGTGTTATGAGAATTATAATAGAGGAAAAGTGGCACGGCTACCAAGATGCCTCAGGAGTTAAAAGCACATACACAAGACCAGGATTCAGTTCCCAGCACCAACACTGTTGCTGCACGGTCTATAGTTGCAGCCCTAGGAATTCTGACATCCTTCTCTAATCTCCTAGGGTACCTGCAATCATGTTCACACGGCAAAACAGAGACACAAACATGCGTACACATGATTACAGATTTTTAAAAAGTGTGTAGAACCTTCTACAATAAGCACTTAAGGAGCCATTCTCAGTATGGCTGCTTCTCCAAGGCCTGATTATAGATGCTACATGATCCCCATACCACATCAGCATACCTCCTTCAGTAGGCTGACAATGGCTATAGAGACAGTTCTCTCTGGGAAGCTCTAAGAACTGACAGCTATCTGACTTAACACAGGTATAAGATGACAGCTGTCAGAAAAGAACATTTGCTAAAGTCTCTTTTCCCATCCTACAGAGATGAGAAGGATTTGCTTAGACAGCACAGCACCACAGCCTAAAAGCAGTAGCGATGGTACATGGTCCTGCATTGAGAAAGGGTTAATAGGAGTAAGATGTTGAATTCTATAAACCTCATTCAATATTCATCAACTCAGAGGTGTTCTTAATCCCCCACCCGCTTTAGAGGGGGAGACTGTGGATCAAAGAACACACATCACAGATAGAGTTTCATGAAAGAGAAGGTATCAAGTTTATCCCCTGGCAGTATGCAGGTGGCCCGAAGCTGTCCTGGTCTCTGCAGCAGGACAGTGGGGACTCTGGTAAGGACAGTGTTGGGCAACAGCTCTCAAGAGGCCTGAACAGGTTACCATCCTGAACTTGTGAAGCTATATTGATTTTTTAATGACTACTGTAAGTCTGTGGAGTCTCTGACATTTAAGGGGGTTCCTTTAGAAATATTTCTGTAGGGCAGATTCTTGTCCTTCAAAATGAATGGGAGGAAAAAGATGATTACATTTGGTCTGCCAGATTTACTGCTCACACACTCAACCTTAAACATGTTAAGCTCCAAGAATCAGTGCGTGCCACGGGCATTTATGGGTTAGAAAGGTGATACACATGTTGAAGATAACGGGATGTGATAGCTACACAGACTGTGTCTGCTGTGCAAATACAGCATATGATATCACCATGAAATCTAAATCTTTACAAATTGGATTTCCTTAAATCAGATATAGCTATAGCATGACAATGTTCCACTTCAAAACAAGGCCAGCCTTTCCCAGGAGGAATGCACTGATCTGTCAGACAGCCTTGTCATTCTTTGATGCACTTTCCCAAGCCACCATTCATCATGCTTCCCACTGTGGGAGCAGCTGCTGAGCTCAGCAGTCTCTCTTGGATAGGCTTCTAGCTCCCTGCCACCTACCCCCACAAATTTCTGTTGTATTTGCCTATTCTGTCACCTGAAACTGAGCCCCAGTGCTGGGTCTGAACACCTCTGCACAGTTCCCAACAGCCCCCCCCCCATGGCCCATCTAACAAAATAACTGATACTTTACCCCCACATAATGCAGGTACCGGCAGAGGCCAGTGTTAATCCTACTGGGTAAGAATAAGACCACTATCACAATTTTAGAGCTGAGTTTGAAGCAAGCTTTATTAAATACTGGTCAGGATGATGCACTACCCAGGTCCATAATTGAGATTCCTAGAGTATAGTGGCAAATAACATTAGTCAGAGGCTTAGAAGGCAAAACCCACCGGACAATGTAATTCCTACCTTCATCCAATGAGGGATAAGTATACAACCTGATGAACTTCCTGCCTACGTACCTCCCACCTACATGTTACCAAGCACATGCAGAGCAGTTGGGTCAACCAACCTTGTTTACAGAAGCAAAACCATGTGCTTTGTTACTTTCCATGAATAACAGCCCCCAGCATTCCTTGGGCAAGTAAGGCTTACAAAATAAGAGACATTTTCCTTTTGTAGATCTCTTAAACACAGTATGACTTAAACACAGATGACTTTAGATATCACATCAGAGGCAGTGAATACCTCTTGGAGCTAGTGGCTACAAGATGACCATCATTAGTACTGGGAACCACGCCTGAGTCTTCTACAAGAACATCAAATATTCTTAACCACTTTGTCATCTCTTCAATCCCCATATTAAACTTATATTCCTACAATACTGGGTATAATTATGCACCAAATATATGAGTCACTGAACTATCTCCTTCCTCACAAAGGAGACTGTGGTTTCAAATTTTAAAGTATTTTCTAGCCACAGAAACAGAAACAAAACTAAGAATATATTCATCTGGTCATCAAAGAGTCAATGAAGCTTCTTGGTGTGAAGCAAAAAAAGAAATTTGGATGTTTGTAGAGAAAAATATAAAGCCATGGAAGCTGGGGGCAGAGAACTCCTGAGAAGCCAGGTTTGCTGGTTAGTTTGTCTATTTGTCTTTTAGTTTAATTAACAATTCTTTATTTCATGGGTATGAATATTTTCTGGTGAGTATGTATATCTACCATATGTGAACCTGGTGCTCAAGGAAGTCAGACATGGGCTTCAGGTCCCCTGGACAGGAGCTATTGATAGTTGTGAATCACCATTTGTCTACTGGGAATAGATCCAGGGGATAGAACCTGGATCTTCTTGAAGAGCAGCAACTGCTCTTAAGCACTGAGCCATCTCTGTAGTCCCTGCTGGTTAGTTTTAACCATGTCAAACATGATACAGCCTAGAGCCACCTGGAAGAAGCAGGAACGAGCAGGCATCTAGATCAGCTATCTAGGCTGGCCTGGGAGCTTACCAGTGGGTGGCTGTCTACATTGTTACTGGGCTTCAGGAAACCATTGCTACAGGGGCGATACAGCAGGACTATGCTGAAGGCACAGAAGTCAAGGAAGATGCAGAAACACATTAGAGGTGGTGCGCCGACTTCCCACTATGAAATACCTCTTTCCCAGTGATTTCCTCACTATGGGTACTCTGGTGCACACGGGCCTCTCCCGGCTGCTTCCCAGAGCCACACACTAAAGGCAGGAACAAATAGCAGAGAACAAGGCTTCTTTGTAGAGAGAACAGATCTTCAGAGTAAGATTTGAAAAGGGCACAGATAGGGCAAACAGGAAGGACCTTGAGTTTCTCAAAGGCTGGCAGATGGCTCTAAATTTCTCTCTTGAGAGTAGAAAACACATCTGTAGGTAGAAAGTATTGTTAACGGGTAAAGAAAGCTTGAAATTGTGTTAAGGACGAAGAAGCTTAATAAGCAATGAGCTTTCTTTTCTTCTTCACCACAAGCCTTCCAGGACCCAACTAATTGAGTCCATGATCATCCTCAAGCTATGAGATTACAGGAACTATGGTATGATTTAAAGTAATACTGAACAACAAGGCTCAGCAAGTAAATATGCCTACTGCCAAGTTTGATGGCTAGAATTTCATTCCTGAGACCCACATGGTTGAAGGAGAGAGCCAACTCCTACAAACTGTTCTTTGATACCTGATTTCCCCAGGTTGTACTCTGATCCATGACATGCATGAACCTACCCCACCAAAACACACTCACACCTCACGCACACTCATACTCATGCACATGCATGTGCACTCACATACACACACACACACACACACACACGTAAATAAATGAATACAATGTGATGACGCTGTTGATTGTGTGTGAATATATGCCGTGAGTACATGCCTGCAGAGTCAAGAACTGAGCATGAAATGCCATAGCACTGCAGTTACAGGCTGTCATCTGTCTATTGTGAGTGCTAGGAAGTAAGTGCAGATCCTCCAGAAGAACAGAAATCACTCTTAATTGCTGGACCATCTCTCTAATACTGATACATTTTTATTTTTTAACGAACTGACTCAGAAATACCATAGGTAAACAAATTTACAAACATAAAAAAGTAAAGGCCTCTGGGTCCTGGTAGATAAATATTAGAGATAGAGCACATCAGGTAGAAGAAGCAGGCAGGCTACCCACGGTGGGCCTAAGTTGAACATACAGATGCAGGTTTTGGATGGCGAGCTGTGGTAGCTGCTTTATATAAAGTTTAAGTTGTTGATTCCACTTAAGAAACGTGCACTAAAGACTTTACCACTGCATGGAAGGAGAAACAGACATCAAGTTCTTTCTAAAAGGCTGAACAGGACAACAATTTCAAACCTGTAGGCCTTTGGGCTGCTTCCACAATGGTGAATATACAGAACCAACTGTCCCACAATTCATGTGGAACTAACTAACTAACTAGGCAAATGGCTGTCTGAGCTACACACATCAATGCATTCTCACTAAACAGTATCCGATCTCTAATGTGAGCCTTGTCTGCATCAGCACTGATACAGGCTAACAAAAACAAGTGAAAATTTCATACCTTTAATGACGAAATAAAACTAAGTTATTAAGAACCAAATTATCCTACAAATCTACATCTCAAGCCTGAACTCTGGGTTAAAATAACTACACCTAAATAAATCATTAATATCTACATTATAGAAGTATAGTCTATTATGTATGCTCTTATTTCAGTAGGGGTAGTACAGGATGGCCTGGGATGTAGCACATAACTGAAAATAGCCTTGAACTTCTAGCATTCTGCTTCCATATTTCAAGTGTTAGGAGTACCACTGTACATCTGCACACAGTTTACATGGTCTTAAAAGTCAAACATTAATTTACATGCATGTAACTACCAACTGACCTACACCTCAAGTGAAAGGTATTCTAAACTCATGTTCACCACACTGATGGAGTCATGATGTAGCTATAAAGCCATGTGTGCTTCTTCAACAGGTTCTTTCTTGTATCTCAGATGAAAACTACAGACCCATTTTCCTTAACTGCTTTATTTCTTCTTCCACCTTTTAAATTTACAATTGTTGGCTAAATTCTATTGAAAGACATCTCTATATCTAAATCTCTTCCTGTTCACCTTCTTTTCTCTACTAAACAGACTAGCCTCCTACTAAGAGCTTGATAGGAAAACAAAGTGCACCACTCACCTCCCTCCCCATCCCCCCTCTGTATATGTATATCCACTCCTTCCCCATACAGCTGCCAGAATGCTTTTAAACACACACACACACACACACACACACACACACAGAGAGAGAGAGAGAGAGAGAGAGAGAGACAGAGACAGAGACAGAGACAGAGAGACAGAGAGACAGAGAGACTAATACTCACTCTCACACAGATTTCCAGAAGCCTTCCATCTGTTTTAAAATCCCATAATGATTCCTCCTTGCCAACAGCCTTCAGAAGCAAGCCCTAACTGTAGTTCACCCCACTCATTCCCAGCCACTTGTCTTCTTTCATCCCAACCTGCTGCAAATGCCATTCCTCCTAGGCAAAGGTTAACATTCAGAGACCACTCCCCAACATTAAGCTGAGGAGATTCTTTTTGTGGTGCTTCCAGAGTCCATGATACACAGCTATCAAAGTGCTGGTTCTGTAGCAGGAAGCCTTCCTAGGGATTCTCAGGACATATTTAAGAAACATCTGTTGTTGAAAGATCAGGAAGTCAAGTTCAGGGAGTGCATTTATTTGAACAAACAGAACTACACATTGATACAGCCAAGACTCTGAAGGTAGCTCAGATCATGATGGAGGGTAATAGACCACAGGTAAATACACAGGCACATCCGTTCAGGACACTGGCAAGCACTGCTGGGCAGAAGCCAACTCCTGCAAAGTGGCTACATTTGTCTTGCTAAGGGTCAGCCATGACAGCATCTGTCAGGACGGGCTTGAACAGAGGAGCTCAGAACCCAGCCTTGCAGTAACAGGATATGCCAGTATCTGGTTGGAGCACAAACAAGGTAGACTTTCTTCCTCTGGCACAGGGCAGGCACAGGGCCAAGCACACACAGTGCTCTCTGTTTTTGCAAGTCTAATGTGGTCTGCTGAGGGGAGGGGTGAGAGATCACCAGTTCATAATGGCTCTCATTATGTCTGCTGTGTTCTGAGCCAAGATTAGACACTAGACAATCCTCTGTCCAGTGTCAAGGGCTTTCAACTGCCCTTTCAACAGGATAATTCCACTTCAAACTAATTTAGGTTTCTTATAACCCAAGCTACCAAAACTGATACACTTCACTGTCTCGGCCTGGGAAAAGAGGTTAATGTCTGCTCCAAAGAGAAATAGAGACTCCGGTTTGGAGCCTGTGTCGGTTCTACATGAGCTATAACAAATACAACACCCTAAAATCTTGCACCATCTGCGGAGCTGTCAGCCTCCCTGCAGGAAATCTGACCCTCCTTATTGCTGCCTCCATTTCTAAAGATTATAGTCCTTTCAGTATAGAACACAGGGAACATTCCAGAAGGACTTTAGAAAAGATATTAGCATTCCCATTAAAATCAACAAGGTTGTGCAAGGTTCATTTCAGGACAGAAACTAACAGTAATTCACCTTTGTCTTCTAAACACAGAAAAGTTCTGGAGACAACACAGAAGTATAAAGCCTGGAGTGGGCTCATGCTCATATTTCCAGCACCAATTCCAGAGGGTAAGGGGGGGATTGTGCAAAGTCCAGCGCTATTCTAGATACCAGTATCAGGCCACTACAGCAAAACTTAAAAATAAAAACAACAACCCATGCAGTCTGCAGTTTACATGAATACATAAAGACACTGAAGACAAGACATTAATTCAGGGGATTCAAAATCCAGGAAAAGAATTAAAAGAAAAAGAAACATCAAGCAGAAAACACTCCAGGTCATGTTTCAAGTCTCCAAAGCTTACTTTATGCCTAAAAACATGCCAAACCCACAAATGTTTATACAAACACTGAAATTTTCCATTTAATAAAAGTAATCTTATATACCTATCAATGTACTCATGCCTCCCTTTAAAGCACACAGGTTTTGATGTAATTTTTCTTCTAAGGGTGACTATGTCACATACCAGTTATCTGTGCCTACCCAAGCCATTACGTAAACAACTGTGCATAATCTAGAGAAGTACTATTATATAAAATTTTGCATGTGTAATACAAAATTTTAAATAACATTCATACTGGAACAAAATGCATAAACAACCTAAAGGAACACAGAAATCTATGGTCACATGGTGCGTGGATCACCTGTCAACACTAACAGCACCCCTACAGCCAACCTCAAATGTTTCCACTTCGTCCAGAGTTCCTATGCTCATCCAAAAATTAGCACAAGTCAAACAAGGTGACTGCTGCTTTAAAAACTTACATTTTATTACTTGGTATAATTTTCCTTTAACGGACACTGTAGATTTGGGGGCTTCAGGGGGAAATAAAGCATCTCAAGAGAACGGTGAAAAGCAATAACCTGAAGCCATTATCCCAGCTGAGGAAAGCTCGATTCACGGTTAACAGTTATCTGGTGTAACTCTAATTCACTCCGCCTAAAGCACAAGAACCTACAGTCTATACAGTGGCTAAGCCAAGCGCCTGCTACATGGTAGATGGAGGGGCCAGTCGCAGAGTACAGAAAGTGTTAAATCACCCAGGCGAGCTGTAACCCTTGGTTCTACAGATCCAGGAGGTTTCATCCTGTGTCACCACTCAGTGTCTCCAGACAACTACACTGTAACACTCCCCCTGAGACTTCCTCCTTAGCAAACGTCACTGCTGACCTCGTCCGCCTCTCCTCAGCCCATCCTCACCATTTTTTTCTCTACCTGAATCCTCCCCAAATATAACTTCGGTCTCCAATAAGCCTTGCCAAAACAAAAGTAATGCGTTCCTTAATCTGAACTTCCCGTGTACGCTTGTACACCAGCGGCAAATGCTCCCTCACTGAAGCAGGCAGCTCAGGAGCTGGGATTTTCAGTAACAAAGGACAGCAAAGCACTTTTCCATTTGGGGCTGCAGAGGGAGCCAGAACCATGCGATGCGAAATGAGGCAAGTCAGCAGTGTTTGGAGGACTGGGGGAATCCAAGGCTACTGAAAATATGGATACAGGAATACCGCAGGTATCAATTCTAAAATTAAGGTTAAAAAAAAAAAAAAGACCAATGCTCTCAAATTAGTAGGTCTTGTTATAAGACTTCCTTTTGGGGTATGTTTTGGGAAAGAATTTCTAAAAATATTTAAAATTTTTATTTGTATGTTCATATGTGTTTGTGTGTGCATGTGCACACATGTGTGCAGGTACATGGGGCAGCCAGAAGAGGGTATCATATCTTTTGGGGCTGGAGTTACTACTGGTTTAGAGTTACTATCATGGTTGCTGGCAACCCAATTCAGGTCCTTGGCAAGAGCAATTGCTGTAACCCATAGAGCTATCTCTCCAGCCCCTGCAGTACTTTTAAAGAGGACATCAGAAGCTGACCTGACCTTCCCACATAACACACAGCATCATTTCAGAAGGCAGAGAAAGAGGAGCAGAGGGCAGGATCAGAGGCAGAGCCACAAGTTTTAAGAAATAAGATTGCCAATACAAACAACAGAAACCCCTGCCTGATCTCAGTCTGTGATGTTGTGACAGGTCATGAAAGGAGTCTCAGGAGATTGTCACCTCCAACACTACCTTGTGACAGTGAGATGCCACAGCAAACACAGAAGAACGGAAAAGACAGCTCTTCCACGGAGTGGCAAGACAACAGTTAACTATAGTTCCAAGCAATAAAGAGAGCTTATTCTCTGACAGCTCTTTCCTAACAAACCAAAGACACATAATAACAAGCTACGATGATATCAGTGTGGTTTATACTGTAATGTAGAGACAAGTGAGATTTTGCATAACGCAAAGGTTTTAGGCGAAGCCTCAACAATATATACTGTCAAATACTCTAAACGAAACCTGAACTGGTCACCCCATGATACATCTTGAACAAGGAAAACAACAACAGAGAATCTGAAAGAAATTTTAAAGTACAAAAATCAGTATGAAAGTAGGTTTAAAGCGCAAATTCAAACGGCATAAAGACATAAAGCTCAATCTAGAGAAACACATCCTTCCAAAGATACTATTTTCTTTAAAATATAGAAACAGGGTTAGGAATGTGGTTCCACTATAGAATGCTTGCTTAGAACACCTCCCTCCTACCTTTATAGAAGATGACAAGTAGCTCAGTGGTAGGGCACTTGCCTGGGATCCCCCGTGACAGGCTGGGGGTGTGGCTTTGTGGTGGCACACATTCCCCAACAATGAAATACTATTCAAAACAGAATGAAATAACAGAAATGATCCAGAAAGTACAAAGACATCATTCATAAACAAGAACATTAAAATATTTGCTATCAGATACATTTAGATATTTAAAAGACAAGGAAGTTTATTATTTAAACAATAAAACCTACTCCTCTAAAACTACTGAATATACATAGGAGCAAAAAAAGATTGGTGAACATGAGGCTCAGCAGAACTATCCAAAAGGACACACACACACACACACACACACAGAGAGAGAGAGAGAGAGAGAGAGAGAGAGAAAGAAAGAATTTATGAATAGAAAATGATCTCTGCTCCTGAGTGTTCCTTATGTGTGTGTGTGTGTATATACATATAGATAGATAGATAGAGATATATATAATCTTTTGCCATCTACTAGACTATCTCAGCAAGAAATCCTAAAGGAAGTCCTTTGGTTAACAGGAATGGCTCTGCTGTCAGTCAGACCTAATCAAACGAAAGATATAATGACCATTTGGCTTGCTTGTTCTAATCAATATTTCCTGATTGAAAATCGCTTTAAAAGAAAATTTACTGGTTAAATATAAACAACAGAAACAAACTGCTGTCTGTTTAACATATATAAATCTATGAAATGTACACTATAGAAGTCAGAATGGAAGAAATGCAAGCCAAAAACAGAACGGAATGCTAAGCTTATCATTCATACACCATATATGAAGTCGTGTATCACTTGAGGGAAAGCTGTTACAAATTAAAGATACAACACACACACACACACACACACACACACACTATTAGCTCTAAAGCAATAATTAGAAACAAAGAATTCTAGCTAATGCATCAACAAAACACATTAAACAAAGTCTTTAAAGAATAACTTCTTTAATTAAAAAAAACAGGAAGAGGAAAAAATAGAAGGAAAGATATCTTCAATATAAAACAAGTGCCAACATGACAGACTTGACACTGATCTTCTCAATGGACAACACTCCTATTAGAAGACAGAGGCAAGGGCTGGAAATAAGGCACACTCCTGTGTCTTTCAAATGCTGGCAACTCGAGCTCCAAAGCATCAGGACCAAAAACACTTTTCTAGTCTCCAAAGGCACCTGCACTATTCCCATATGCATACACAGACATGTATTTGGTAACCTGACATCATGTTTTAAAATGACCAAAATAATCTTTTTAAAAGATAGGAATAGTAAGTAAAATAGAACTTTATAGACACACATTTTTAAACTATATTTCAAAACAAGGACTACAATCAGGGATAAAGACATCTATTTAATAAATAGTGTGCACCATCAATCAACACAACATAGCAATCTTAAATGTTTATGCGCTTAAAAACAGAGACATCAGATAAGGAGGATTAAAACTAAATTACAGTCAGAAACATGAATCAATCTCCCCTCGCTCAAGCAAGCAGAAAACACTAACTCAGGTTAAAAATCAAACTAAAGATCAAATGAACAACTTGACCAGACAGGTATGTCTGACACGCTCTACTCAGCCACTAAGAAAAACCGCTAGGCCAATGCACAGGGATCACCTACATAGAAAAAACATGATGATGATAAATTGATTGCCAATCTATTTTGGATGTGAAGTGACACAAAGCATGTATTAAAACCACAGGGTGTACATAGCTCTAAGCCCACAAACCAAGAAAAAAAGTATCATAAGGAAGAACTAAAAAATATTTTGCATAGAAAATGAAAACATTAGAATTTGTGGGGTACTGCTAAAGTAGTATTATGGAGTACATTTATATAGTAAATTTATATGCCTATATTAGGAAAGAGATTCCAGCTTCTTCCTAAAACTAACACCTACAGGCAGTGGTGGCACACGCCTTTAAACCCAGCACTTGGGAGGCAGAGGCAGACGGATTTCTGAGTTCGAGGCCAGCCTGGTATACAGAGTAAGTTCCAGGACAGCCAGGACCACACAGAGAAACCCTGTCTCAGAAAAAGGAAGAAAAGAAAGAAAAGAAAGAAAAGAAAGAAAGAAAGAAAAGAAAAGAAAGAAAAGAAAAGAAAGAAAAGAAAGAAAAGAAAGAAGAGAAGAGAAGAGAAAAGAAACCAAAAACAAAAACACAACACTGATAGACAGCAGCACAGGTATCAGTGTCCTTAGGGAGCCCAAGGGCTCAGGGGCAAAGGCAGGAGGGTCATAAATCACAGGCCATTGAGAATACACAGCTGGGTGAAATAGCACATGCCTTCAATCCCAATGCTCAGGAGGCAGAAGCAGGTAGATCTCCCTGAGTTCGAGACCAGCCTAATCTACAGAGCTAGTTCCAGAACAGTCAGAGCTGTTAACACAGAAAAATCCTGTCTTGAAAAGCCAAAAAGAAAAGGAAAGAAATAATCAAACAAATAAGAAACAAAAACATTAAAGTAATTTGTTCTCACAGGAAGGAAGGAAGGAAGGAAGGAAGGAAGGAAGGAAGGAAGGAAGGAAGGAAGGAAGGAAGGAAGGAAGGAAAGAAGGAAAGAAGGAAAGAAGGAAAGAAGGAAAGAAGGAAAGAAGGAAAGAAGGAAAGAAGGAAAGAAGGAAAGAAGGAAAGAAGGAAAGAAGGAAGGAAAGAAGGAAAGAAAGAAGGAAAGAAGGAAAGAAGGAAGGAAAGAAGGAAAGAAGGAAGGAAAGAAGGAAAGAAGGAAGGAAAGAAGGAAAGAAGGAAAGAAGGAAAGAAGGAAAGAAGGAAAGAAAGAAGATAGCAAAAATATGAGCAGAGCAAACCCTAAATAAACAGAAAGAAGGAAATCAATGAAATATAAAACAGCACAGAAAAATCAATGGAAGCAAAAAAGCTGGTTCTTTGAGAAAATTGGTAAAACTGATAAATGCCTATTCATATTCACATGCGGTAGAGCAGAGGAAACAGAGATATAGACAAAGGCCAACGCTAACAATACTGAGTGCAGATCACCACGCTCTGGATAGTTGTTTACACAATAAAGGGATACCATACAGATAACTGAGTCAAGAGATGCATACTCAGATGAAATGAACAAACATGACTGAAAACCACACCCACTACAGAAAGAGCTCACAGCAGAATTATCTGACTGCTTGCGTGATGTTTTCTCATCCTCTACCCCCAACTAAGACAAAACAAAACGAAACAAAAACACCACTCCAGCACCATGGACACTCACTGATTAAAGTCTAAGTACTATTAAAAAAGAAACCTATAAAATCTCCATACAAACTTTTCTGTGGAACTGAAGTATCTCTCTTCTCTGTGATGCCATTATAGACACTTACTACATCATGAGAAAACTTGACAATAACTTTACTGAAAGGGATAGAATTGCTATAAATATGTCATTCGAGAAATGTTTAGCTCAAAAGAAATATATTCCTGCTGGTGGGGAAGTGGGTAGAGGGAAGGGAGAGACAGAGAGCACCGTAAAGGGAGGAGGAGAAAGGCCAGGAGGAACAAGACAGAGGCAGAAAGACACCGTGTGGCTCTTGCGAGCACGAACAGAACATGATATGGACAACACGACTGACTGTTTAACACTTAGTCTATATTTGGTGAGTATCTGCAATAACACACAACCAATTCAACATTACATTCCTAAATTAAGCATTTCTGAGATACCACAGCCAAAACTACCCCTTCAGAAGCGAAGCAAAAAAGAGACAGGACCATGAAAAATGGCCCTCTACACACCTAGAACCAACACTTACGCAACATTTCAGCCCACAAACAGAGCTTACATTACTTATTTTCAAAGTCCTAGAAAATTCTCAGTTAAGAGCTAAGTCCATTCTGTTACCTGTTTTACAAGATACAAAATAGCTCCCTTTACACAGAAAAGAAATGAGCTGTTTAACATAGGTAAGAAATAATAAAAGCAGAATTGGACTGCTCCAAGAAATATCTCTAAAAGGAAGCAGGGAGGGAAGGAAGAAGGAAGGGAGGAAGAGCAGGCTAGTAGGTAATAGTCTATATTTAATCACCAGATGCCAAAGATCAAACCATGAGGAAACTGTGTAAATGCAATGGGAAGCTTTAATTTCCAACTAGAACCAGCTTGGAAATGTGTCACAAGGAGGGATCTAGATCAGGCTGCTCTGTGGTCATGTCTTTGAGGAGCAGTGTTGATTGTGTTCTACATGAAACAGAAAGACCCAAGTCACTTTGTGTCCCACCCTTCCCTGGGCGTTGGCTCTAGAGCACCAGGGTACAAACAGGATGAGCAGAATACCACAGTATGTGAACATTCATTTCTCTCAGCAAGCGATGATGGCTATATTGTGACCAGCTGGTTGAGTTCCTACTGCCTTAACTTCTCTGCCATTACAGACTGTAGCCTGAAACTGACTTAAACCCTGTCCTCACTAATTTCCATTCCTCAGGATATTTTACCAGAACAACAGGAGTGAAACTGGGGTGATGCACACACCCAAAGATGCAAAGATGGCATGGTTTGACCTGCCAGTACTACACAAGCAATAGGCATCCTCCTGGCTGCATCTTTAGCATCCTTGGGATCAGACAACATTCACCAAGGTTCCTATTATCAGCAAACCAAAGGTTTTATTCTCTCCTTTATTCAAATGTCCAGATCTTAATTGACAATTAAACAAACAAACCAATCAACAAAGCTAACCACCCAATTCTAAACACTAAACCAGAAGACATGCAGCTTTTTTCAGGCAATCACAATACATCCTGTTTTGAATATTTGTCTGCCATTTCTGTAAAAAACAAAATTGACAATGTACACAATTATTACTACTCAAAAAGTCCATCCTAAAAAGATTGTATCAAAAATAAATACCCATGTATGTGTTTGTATAAGGGGAAATACATATTAATAAGATGTAAACAAACCACATTCAACCCTTGGTCTCAGATGACAAAGCCAGAGGTTTAGCTTAATGGTAATGGTTGTAGCTCATAAATCCTCACCTGGGATCACACATTCCTTTCTGTGAGGAAACTCACTCAAGAAAGATATATATATGGATGGAAACACTTGGGCATAGCTATCATTCAACAGCAGTTCAAAGAGTATTTTACAATTTATTTACTTTAAATTGTTACAAAGTAAGAATGGAGCCCTAGAAAAGAGAGCAAGCGCCCCCACCTCTCTCAAAACAACAGCCTGGGTGAACTGGAATGACTGGGGACCCTCCTGAAGGAGGCAAGCTCTACTAGCAGCTGTCAGAGAACCTAGACAACCACACCATCATGTCACCCCATGGCTATTGAGCAGTAACAGAAAGGGGTATCATTTCTGATCATCTTACTCAGTCTATATCAGTGGGATACAGGAAAGGACTTCACAAAGTCAAAAGAGTGGATCCACAAGTTTCACCATTTGCTAGTGGTTGAAAGAAATAAAATGTGGAAATAATTAGTTGCTTCTCATCACCATGAATTACTCTAAGCATATTTAAATTTAAAAAACTTGACGCCGCAACCATCAGATCAATGTCAACAGGTGTGGTAACAGGTAATGGGTTGTATGAAGTCCTATTTAATCTATTCTTGGAATCAGGTTTCTATTCTCTGCACACACAGCATCATGTTCCCATTGCGCTAAGGGATTTCGGTCCCACACATGTACAGGAATCCACAGTGGTTGCTTACGTGCAGTCATACGCATACCATAGCAACACTGCACTGAGCCATCACCATAAAGCACATGCTGTATTATATGCTACACATTTAAGAGTAGCTGCAACTGAAAGTCTTAAAATTACAAGAGTTCAGTTACTTTTGGTCTTTAAACTTCACTTAATAGTCAAAAGAAAAGGAATTTCAAGAATTCCTGCACTTGCATTTGTTTGACATGGTGTTAGAGGCATGTAACAAGCACATTCTGCTGCAACCACAAACGCAGAGTCAAAAGCCAACAATCATTTGATTACCAATCATTAGTGAGGAATGACTGGTACCAGATTCCTCTTTCCAGCTCTTCTCTCCCATCAAAAACATCCCTGCTGTCTACAGAATATAAAAGCCAAGACTGATACCTTCCACTTCACTGAATGCAATGACCACAAAGCAGCATACTGTCTTAAGTATCTCACCAAATAAGTTTAAAGTAGTCTCTATAGAACATGCCCTAGAACGAACCAGGATCAGACTATCCAGTAGACATGTCTATGGGGGATTCTCTTGATTACACTAACTAGGGAGGAGGTCTAGCCCACTGTATGCAGCATCATTTATTTATTTGGTCATTTTTCTCTTATGCTGATGGAATTTGTGATGGAACCATCAACTCCTTTTGAATTCCTGCCTTGATTTCTTCAAAACCGACTGACTGTGACCTGGAACTGAAAGTCAAATAAACCCTTTCTCTCCTAAGTTGCTCTTTTAAAAAATATTATATCACAGCAATAGAAATGAATTGAGGATGGCAGAAAAACTATTTTTTCCATCAAATGATTGCTTCATTCTGCTTCAACAGCTCACATCGCTTATAATACTTAAAAATTTTTTCGCCCTGGAAAGAAGGTAAAACAGTTAAAGAGTTGCTATTTTAGAGGATTCGAGTTTAGCTCTGAATATCCATACAGGGAAGATCACAAATACCTATAACTCATGCTCCAGGAACCGAACCCTCTTCTGACCTACCTGAATACCCACACACAAGTAGCATTCACTCACAGAG
This sequence comes from Apodemus sylvaticus, assembly GCF_947179515.1. Classification (NCBI taxonomy): domain Eukaryota; kingdom Metazoa; phylum Chordata; class Mammalia; order Rodentia; family Muridae; genus Apodemus; species Apodemus sylvaticus. Next base: position 37,127,259 of record NC_067493.1, on the reverse strand, counting down.
AAACAGATACAAACACACACACACACACAAATCTGTTTTCTGTTTGCTTTTAAGAACTAGAGAACCTTGAGCCAACAGACAATGTTAACACTAAAATCCTAGGATCGCAGCCCTACACAGTTTCTGACAAACACTGTGATGTTTCCCTCCTTTGTGCTTTCATTCAGTGAGAAAAAAACATGAAATGATGGTACAAAGAAAGCTATAACACTTCTCTGGTTTCAAACAGAACCTTTAGGATAAAATAGGCCATGTTTTTCAATGTTTTTCAAAAGAAATAGCATAAAAATCATGGCATCAAAATCTTTATAAAATTCACTGGTAAAAGAAAAGCCCTTGTACCAATAAATTTTCCCATCAATATTGATTTAGCAGAGTGATGAGGTTCAAATCATGCTTTATTTTCGTTGGTTTCAAATCCTGAGCATTTATTTACACAGGAATTTACCTCATTAAGACAGGAGACAACTCCCCAGCCCCCCAACCCCCCCAAAACTGCTCAGTGCAGGCTCTTGATACTTACAATCACAACTCTCACATCAATTTCTATTGCCAAAATCTCCTGGAGTCCCCAAGTCCAGCAATACAAATGTCCAGGAAAAGGCACAATAAAAAAAAGGGCGAGGTAGAACAACATCAAATACACACCAAACTGTGGTCTGTGACCTCTTTGGAGACCATTCCACTAAAAACTACACTTACTATTCTTTTACAAAACTTATTCTTCCAAAATAATTTTATTTCCTATTCCCTGTATCTCTGTGAATTCCAATAAACTGAGGATTTTCTTGGTTATAAGGTATCCATTTCAAAACATGTTTAGAAACATGTTAGTGAGTACTGCTTGGATTGAATCGCAAAGACCTCAGTTCTATTTCTAGAACCCACGTTAAAAGTTTTAAAAGCAAACAACAACAACAACAAAAAGACTGGTGCTATAATCACAGAGCTCATGTGCCAGAAATAAGGGAATCTCAGAGACTTGCTGGTTAAGCTTCAAGGCAAGTTCCAGGCTAAGTGGGTGGTTCACAGCAGCCTACAACTCCATCTCCACAGGATCTGATGCCCTTTCAGCCTTCATGGGAAACCTCCTGTGCACACACCACAAACACCACACACACACACACACTCACACACACACACACACACATACACACACACCACATATAAATAAAAATTCTTTATGTAGAAAAAACAAAATAATTAACATGAACAAATACAAGAGCAAAGTATATTATCTTCTGTTTCATGAAGGAAAAAAAAATCCTATGAATGAGCTGAGAACTACTAGTTTTATCATTCTAAAGCTGGAAGTTTCTATTCAATTCAAACATTCCTGGAAGTAATCTACTTCCAATTAAGTAGGCCAGAGACAGTGATGGCTATTTCTGGTTCTGTTGTATAAAGATTTTCACTAACAGGCTACATTTTAAACAGCTATAAATTTCCTTGTTCATCTAAGAGATCTAGAGTAAGTAGTTACAAAAAGAGCAATAACTATAAGTAAAGCAATTTCTAGAAAATATAAGTATCGTATATAAGAATATAACATGTAGTTTATATGTATAGAATTTTTAATAAACTGCAAGGAATAAGGGCCAAATCACTGAACTAACTAATTCCTAATAAATGGCATCTGAGATCAGATGAAGGAATCCTGAAGCCTGCCTCTTCTTTCCCTTTTTGTAAAAACAAGAATCCAAGAGGAATGATAACCAAAAACATTTTATTGTTTATCGTAGGAGGTGGTATTCTCAGGAGCCAAAAGTTTCTTTAAAAGACAAAAGGGACTTTGAGAAACTTGCCACACTGAGAAAGGCTGTCAGAGCATATCTGAGAAGACACCCAAAGTTAGGAGCCACCATGCCACCACTCTGAGCAGTTCTGACTGTGAGCAGTGCTGACTGGGAAGAGTTCCCCCGCGGAGGGGGTGGGAGTGTATATATCATACATAAAGGCATCCCAGTCCACACTAACTGAAGGAGCAAATATGAGGACAACTAAGTAACTGTGTCCCTTGATAAAAATTCATACTGTTTTGAAAGTCAAAACAATTTAGACAGCAGGCCTCTAGGACCATATTATACTATGTAAAGATCTCCCATTTACTAAATTCGTTTTCACTTTTGATGCAAAAGCATAGAGCACCCTTACACACATACTTACAGGAAAAAGTAAGCTTGGTGGTGAACCTCACCTCACTCTCATCTACTTTCATCTGTGTCTCTCTTCAACCATTTTTAGTTCTAAAAAATAGAAAGCTATAGTTTCCAGCTTTGCCTGGCTCCGTTGTCAGCTCTACTCTTTTGTCAGGCTGGAGCACTGAGTGTGTGCGCATCTGTATATTTATACATATATACCATGCATGTCTAGGCTCCTTGAAATACAGAGGGGAGTCCCCTAGAGCTAGAGTACTGGTGGTTTGTGAGCCACCCAATGTGGGTATTAGGAGCCAAATTCTGCTCCTTTCCAAAAGCAGCAAGCACTTTTCACCAGTGATCTCTCCAGACCCATCTGGGACACATTTGCGGGATGTACAAGTGTTGAACAGTACTTCAGTGTACAGGACACCACTCATCTGAAAAGCTTGCAGTACAGAAGGAAGGGCAGACATGAGTAAGAATGCCAGAAACGGAGAGGGGTGAACATGTGAGTCCAATATTAGAGCACCCAGATAGCATGCCCAGCACCCTAAGTGCCATTGCCAGTACTTCATAAGCAGAGTGGTATAAGACAACAGCAATCCCACCACTCATGAGGCAGAGGCAGGAGATCAGTAGTCCCTAGAACAGTCTCAGCTACACACTGAGTCTGAGGCTGGGCTATATGTGACTTTGTACCAAATATACAAGAAGCCAAAAAGACAGACCTGAAATTATACATAATGCAAAGTGTGAGGAAGTAAAAACATGAGCTCAGGAGAGAACCCCCAGACATTCCCTGGATTGAGAGATATGGCCAGAAAAAGCTTCCCTAAAGGATAAAATCTGAGGTGACACCCAAAGAGTTGAGAGGAAGACCACCTCCATAAATGAGAAGTCTGTGTGTGGCTCCTGTGGAGAGAACATAAGGAGAGTCATGAAGGCTGCAGCTGCAGTGAGAGGAACAGGAGACGAGGCTGAAGAAGCTCCTGGAAGAACCAAACACTGTCCACAAGTGGACATGGAAATTTATTTTTGATAGAGAGATTATGTCATGATGAGATTATATACGGTGAGAGTATTGGCATCTGGAAACAGGATCACACACATGATTCTAAGAGTTGTGCTGACACACAGCAGAGCACAACCTAAAGACATAAGACTGGACACTGGGACCACAAGAAAAGCATCACAATTCTCCCACAAGAAGAGAAGGGAGGGTTTTAGAATTTTATATCCTGATACTATTTATTAGGCTTGGCCCATAAAAATGAATGAAATCCTGTCATGCAGTTACAGGGCTGGAACCAGAAATTATGTTATGTGAAACAGGTCGACCATGGGAAGTAGCACGTGGTCTCACTCAGGCTGAATCCCCAAAGGACTCAATGGCATAGAATTTGAAATTATACTGATGGTTACCAGGGGTTGGGCAGCACTGGGAGGACAGAAAAGGTTAAGAACTGATGTAAAGTTGTATCACTCGGCTCTTGGTACCACTGTACAGAATAATCACTATAACTACCAGGTCTGTATTATCCGCTTCTAAAAGAAACAATTTAGAACATTTCTACCATTAAAGAATGATAAATGCTTCAGAAAATAAACATGCTCGGTCTAATTTAAACATCACACAATGTATAACATAGAAGTTCCTCAAAGGCCTGTGAGATGCTACCTGAAGCCAAACCTGAAAACCTGAGTTTGATCCCTGGCCTTCACATGGAAGAGAGAGAGAACCAGTTCTCATAATCTCTTCTCTGATCTACCGGTATATTCTGTGGCGTGTGCATACATACCTGCTACTCCACATCCATGCACACAAGATACATAAAAATGTAATCAACTTTGAAAGCTAATTTTCAAATATAAAGATGGAAAATGTATGAGGAAACAAACATTCTTCCCCTTATTCAGGCACTGTGTACCATATGCATATGTCACCTCATTACTGTGCACAACCTTTATGTTGTGTGTATCTGCTAAAAGGGAAACTTTTTAATTTAAAGATAAGAGTAAATGTTCCATGTAAAGAACCAGAATGATCAGGCAGCAAGAAATCTGTAGACAGAAGATAGAAATTGATCTTAATGGCTCCGCGTGCTACAGCAGCTAACACAGGAGGCACTTCAGAGAGGAGGGTGGGTCAAATGCTTTAAGTCAGCTCAAGAACAGAATAACAAGAAGCATGATGAGCTGCAGATTCAACATGGCAAGAGCTGCAGATATCACCTGCCTATATCCAGTATTTTCACAGTACCAGGAGAACTGTGGGGAATCCTCACATTCTCCCCTATACAGTTGACAACATTTGTATGACTTGCCCTATGGAGTCATAAACAGTCGACTCATCTCGGATAGGGTACCAAGGGTAGGCTGAAAGAACACAATGCCATCAACTCCAGCGTTGGATAGCCAATAAGCTCACTGGGCTTACAGGAGCATGCTTGAATGATTACTTCCAATAGGGATGAAGACTCTTCAATAGCCACATCATCAAAACGGTTCACTTCATAATGGATGACAACTTCCCAAGTTAATGAAGTCACTTCTACTGCTAACCTTCCATTCTATATTTACTCTACCAAGAGTCTGTGCAAGTGGCCCAGGAAGTAGGTTGCTAGAATCTGAGGTAGGGGGGTCTTAAAAACATGCCTGCCCATTTCTTTTGTGAATGAATGTCCATAGACCTAATCTTGAAAATCTCTTATGAGTAATCACAGCCATTCTGATTAAGATGGTAATAGTCATTAAGATGGTCAATATTCCACAAAACTACCTGTCCCACACTGTCTTCTATTAGAGAAACAGGGCCATAGAGATGTAATTACAGGGAGGTAGGAGCCAGGTGATAATAAATTATGCAGCAAAAAAGATGAAGATTCAAAAAAAAAAAGTCATTCAATTTTGCAGCGAAGCACACTGGGCACATTACCAAGCATATTTCACTCGGAGTTGGAGGCTTCCCCATCATCCTCATCATGCATTTTTTGAAGTCAAAAGTCATTATTAATAGCCTTTCTCATGTGGTGTGATAATTTCTGTAGCACTGTTCATCATGAGGGGAAGAACATTTCCAGCCTCCTATCAGTGTATGAGTAACAAGAGTTTATCTGCTGATGACATGCCAGGAAACAGTTCTAAGTGTAGCTTCTCTTACTTAAACAAGAAAGCCAAGTATTTCCTTAAAAATTTGCAGAACTCAAGTCAGAAATCTATGTTTATTATTTTACTAAGCTGAGGCTTTCTTAGTTAGGAAGAAAAACAATCAGTCCCCACCACAATACTCCTCAATGGTGGAAATTGTTATATCTGGGAAGAGATATAAATAAAATTAATAAACCTCAAAGCTTATTTTTGTTTTTATATGTGTCTCTATAGGTCAATGTGTGCAGGTATACAGGCACCCCACAAGGCCAAAAGATGGTGTCAGAGCTCCCTGCAGCTAATAGTCACAGGAGGCTGTTCGCAGGCTGATAAGGATGCTGGGAACTAAACTAAGATACTGTGCAAGTTCTAGAACTCTAGAACACTATAGTCTTTGAAGGCTTAAGATCCTGATCTATAAATGAAAGGGAATTTAAGACAAGGAAAACAAAAATGAAAAACTCTTGACATACTTAGAGTTGTTTCATTTGCTGTGTTCAGAGACTGAAACACTATTCTTCTAGGATCATTCTAATAAACTCTTAGGGATACAGCCATTGGAAAGCACTAGGTGAATGTTAATATGTCTATGGCATGCAGCAAGTCACCTCTTTCTTGTTAAAAATGTGGTGGAAGAGAGAGCAGGACACAAATGCACCAAACAAGAATATACTGCTATTGATGAAATGAATTCATATAGTGTTTAATTTTTTTTTTACAAAGATTTGCCAAATGTTTCTTATTTTGTAATTATAAAAATAAGTAAGGTCTGGGGAGGTAACCTGAGAAGCAACATCAAGGCTGCCCTCTGTTCTACACACACCACATAAAACCAGATACACTGAAGCTTATGGAGGAGAAAGTGGGGAAGAACTTGTGCTCATGGGCACAGAGGGAAATTTCCTGAATAGAACACCAATGGCTTATGCTCTAAGAACAAGAATGGGACCTCATAAAACTGCAAAGGACATGGTCAATAGGACAAAAAGGGCAACAAACAGATTGGAAAAAGATCTTTACCAATCCTACATCCGATAGAGAGCTAATATCAAATATATACAAAGAACTCAAAAAGTTAGACTCCAGAGAGTCAAATAACCCTATTAAAAATGGGGAACAGAGCTAATCAGGGAATTTTCAACTGAGAAAACTCGAATGGCTCTGAAGCACCTAAAGAAATGTTCAGGATCCTTATTTGTCAGGGAAATGCAAATCAAAACAACCCCAAGATTCCACCTCACACCAATCAGAATGGCTAAGATGAAAAACTCAGGAGTCAACAGATGCTGGAGAGGATGTGGAGAAAGAGAAACATTTCTCCATTGCTGCTGGGACTACAAGCTGGTAAAACCACTCTGGAAATCAGTTTGGTGGTTCCTCAGAAAACTGGACATAGTACTACCTGAGGGCCCAGCTATAGCACTCCTAGGCATATACCCAGAAGATACGCCAACATGTAATAAGGATACATGTGCCACTATGTTCAGAGCAGCCTTATTTATAATAGCCAGAAGCTGGAAAGAACCCTGATGTCCTTCAACAGAGGAATGGATACAGAAATTGTGGTATATATACACAATGGAGTATTATTCAGCTTTTAAAAACAATGAATTCATCAAATTCTTTGAAAATGGATGGAACTAGGAAGAGTCATCCTGAGTGAGGTAACCCAATCACAAAAGAACATACGTGGTATACACTCACTGATGGTGAGTGGATATTAGCCCAAAAGCTCAAAATAAACATGTTACAATTCACAGACCTCAGGAAGTTCAGGAAGAAGGAAGAGCAAAGGGGGGTGGTACTTTGGTTCCTCAGAGAAAGGGAACAAAATATTCACAGGAACAACTATGGAGACAAAGTGTGGAGCAGAGACTGAAGGAAAGACCACCCAGAGACTGTCCTACCTGGGGATTCATCCTATAAACAGTCACCAAACCCCAAATCTACTATGGATGACAAGAAGTGCATACCAAAAGGAGCCTTTTATGGTTGCCTTTTGGAGGGGCCCTGCCAAATCCTTTCAGATACAGAGGTGAATACCAGCAGCCAACCATTGGACTGAGCGCAAGGTTCACAATGAAGGAGTTGGGGTGCAGACTGGAGGAGCTGGGGAAGGCGGTTGCAGTCCCATGGAAACAATGATGGTGTTGGCCAACCAGACACCCCGGGGCTCCCAGAGACTAAGCCATAAACCAAGGGGTACACATAGTTCCAGCCAAAAGTGTGGCAGACGAATGCTTTGTTGGGCATCAGTAGGAGGAAAGGTCCTTGGTCCTGTGAAGGCTCAATAGAGGCCCCAGTGTGGGGAAACTAGGGGGGGGAGGTGGGAGTGGGTTAGGTGGAGGAACATATTCTTGGAGGCAGGGGGAGGGAGGATGGGTTGGGGGTTTTGGGGAGGGGGAAACTGGGAAGGGGTATAATATTTGAAATGTAAATGAAGAATATATTCAATAAAAAATTTAAAAAACAGATTTGCTGAATGTTTCTTATTTTGTAATTATAAAAATAAGTAAGGTCTGGAGAGGTAGCCAGAGGAACAACATCAAGGCTGTTCTCTGGCCTACACACACCCATGTACACATATTGCTTGTACACACAAGCATCCACTCACAAAATGAAGCTCTCTCCCATGGGATGTGCATGTGCACGCACATGTGCGAGTGCCTGCATGCATTCGTGCATGCATGTATATGTGTGTGCACACATGTGTGCATGCCTGTGTGTGTGTGTGTGTGTGTGTGTGTGTGTGGCAGGAGAACTATATGCATGAGCCATTATGCTACTATCAGAGGATAACTTTCAGGATAGGCTCTGTTCTGTTCTGTTCGGGTCGGGTCGGGTCAGGTAGGGTCGGGTCGGGTCAGGTCAGTTTCCTTCAGTTCTGTTCATCATGTACTAGGAACTGAACTCAAGTCCCATGTACACATGTTGCTTGCACACGCAAGCATCCACTCACAAAATGAAGCACTCTCCCGTGGGATGTGCATGTGCCTGCATGCATTTGCACACAACAGCTGTCTTTATACGATAAGCCATCTTACTAACACCAAATAAAAGTTTAATGCCTGACTCTTGTAGCACTGGGGGACTCACCTCCAGGGGTAGCAGTTGAGAATGAGCTTTTTCACGCATAACATAAGCTCTGATACAGGTGGTCTGAAGACCACCCTTTGAAAAGAACCATGACTCTGCTTATTCCCTACGCAGGCAAGACAGCTAATTGCTTCTCAATCTAATTATAGCTGATCTAAGCCCTGTGGAATCATCCTGTCCAGCTTTGTGCTGTATGCTTTCAAGATGTCTGACACTAGCATTTCCTGAGCAAACGCAGGTGCAAACAGTGATTGGGAAATGACCCTCTCTATCAGTATCACTGCAGGCAGAAGCTTGGGAACACTGGCAGCTTCTGCAGAGCCATGATCAATGAATGCAGGTGAATGGTTCCAGCAGGCATGTGATACAACTCATCGGGGCTCCTGGGAGACATCATGTGGGTCCAGCACCTATGAGCTCTGTTAGCTCCTACTTCTCTGTACACGCAAGAGCACTGGTACAAGGATGTATGCATACCACTGGGTATGAAAAGCACAAGAGCTCCAGCAAGGAACACTGTCCACTTTACCTCATACAAAACCAATGCTTATATCAACAGGCAAGACTGGGTCTTTATTTGGAATACCAGAAACTGCTGTTTCAGCATCATTAGGACCTAGCTGTGCCCAGATGCATTGAAACAGTTGGGTTCCGAGAGCAAAGCAGGTCTAATGGGACTAAGGGTTAAGAACATAAAAAGGTGTATGTCATAAAGGTCCCTTCAGCCCTAGCCTCAGGGGCTGAGAACAGCAAACACTTCCCATTCAAACAAAATGTGTAACACAGAATGGTTCTGTCCCAAATAATAAGTTACTAACATGTTCAAGGTAAAGATAAAAAGAAAAGACTATTATATCCATCTTCAAGTGTAATTAAAAAGGAAACTAACAACATCTTCAAACTTGAGGTCATTCCTTGTTCATCCCAGGAATTCTCCATGCAAAATTGTTTTGACAAGGAATAATCAATCCCACACATGAACACTTTGGAGAGGGACAATTTCAGTAACACTGAAGATGCTACCACTAGCAGCTCTGAATCTAAGGACACAACATAATCCTGTGTTGAACTAAGATCATCATCTATCTGTACCACAGTCCCATCAAATCAATATCGCATTCTACCCTCATCATGCTTAGACACCATACCTACTTCTGACAGAGCTATATCATGAGACAGAATCTATAGACAGAAAAGCTACACACACAAACCTAAATACATAGTAAATCCCACTGCTCCAGAGATCATCCAGTCAGAGGCTGAGAAGATGGCTCGGCGAGTCAAGGACTGACTTGTAAGCACAATGATCTGAGATTGTGCCCCTCAACCCACAGAAAATTCTAGGCATGACAGTTCATGCTTTTAATCCCAGTGTAAAGGAAGCAGACACAGGAGGATCTCCTAGGTTTTCTAGGCATTCAGCCGGAGTAAGTTCCAGGCCAATAAGTAACCAAGCACTTGAGAAGTCTCATGGAAGATTGGACTCTGTCCTCCATGAACATGTTCACATATACACTTGTACAATTCAACACCTCTGCCCACAAAAAGACACTAGCAATAGCAACAGTGGATCTGTGGAAACAGATAGAAGAAAAAAATATATGTCCTATGTTGAACTTAGGAGGCTATCACAAGATGCCATGGACTTGACCTGACAGTTGAACATATTTAACCACACAGTAAAAGCAGAGAGTAGCTGGCACTCACTCGGTTCCTCCCTAGACCCACAGGTGTACATTTGATTCTTTGGGAAAGGAGTGTTCGAGTGTACAGAACCTCCAAATATACCTTCAACTCTTCCTATTTTGAAACAAGGTCTAAAGATTGGATGTGAGGATGCCCAATGGTTCTCAAGGGCATTTACCACATGGACCTGTCCCTGCCTGCTCATCTCAAAGCCCACCCACTATTTCATTTTCAATTAGCAGCTCCTCGAAAGGCAGTAATGAAAGCAGTTGCTAAAGAGCATTCAGATGTCACTGAAAGACTGCAAACCCAAACTGTAAATAGCACGTTGTGAGTCGCCTGTCACTGCCATCAACTCCCACGGGAATCTCGAAGCACGTGGCTATCACAACCGTATGCTTGGATCCCCACCAACACCACTGTCAACCGCAGGCAGCCACCCACTCCCAACTCCTACCCATACCTGTCATGTACAGACTTGTGTAAGGATGGGATTGCTTCATGTTCTGTAGCTGACACAGGCTGCATGGAGATAACTTGGTATTCTTCTAAGAAGGAAAAATGTACAGTTCGACTCCCCCACCCCAAAAGCAGTGTATTAAATTTTTATTTCTTTTAATTGCGTGTATTCATATACGTTTGTGTGGGGGAATGTGCGTCTGAGTTCAGGTGCTCTCAAGAGGCAAGTGTGGCCTTGTTCTCCCTGGGGGCTGAAGTAACAAAGGACTCTGAGTGGCCTGACATGGTGATGGGGACTAGACTTAGTTCTTCTCCAAGAGCAGAACAAAACATAACTTAGCACTAAACCATCGTTCAGCTCTCAAAATGCAGTTTGAAATCAAAGGGAGTTACAGCCTCCCCTACCTTTGTCAACCACCTATTCAAGTTCCAAAAGTTTGGTGCCCAGATTTCTTGATTTTTGGTTTTCTTTACTGATTCTATTTCCACTTTCAGGGCTGAAACTGTTTTACTCAATTCCTTCACTGTTTGTATTGTCATGGATTTTTTTTTTAAAGGGAGTCATTCATTTCCACTTCAAGGACCTCTATCATACTCACAAAGGCTGTTTTGAGGTCTTTTTCTTAGGCTTCACCTAGGTTGGAGGCTGCTGTGGGAGGCTTGCTGGGCTCTAGTGGGACACACTGTCCAGGATATTACTGACTGCAATTTTCACATTGGTGTATAGGCATCTCGGACAGAAAAGATTATAATTCTAGATGCTGCTACCTAGTCTTGAGTTTGCCAGAGAGATGTTTTATTCCTTGATTTCTGTTTCCTCTCTGGTTCTTAGGAGAGCATTATAGCTGTGTGTTGTCTGGTAGACAATTCTTCTGGGATCCTGGCAGGTCTTTATCTGCAACACCAGTATGTATTCCAGATAATCAAACATGGGTGTTTGGGGTTATTGCAAACTTAGGAATGGGGAAGGGTTGGGATAGGTGGTTTATAGGAGTTGGGGAAAGTTGGGAGTTCCACCAGGATATGCTCAGAACTCTGGCAATGTGGGCAGAGAGCAAGAAGAGGCTACAGAAGAAGACCTGCTACAAGGTTGGGAAGGAGACTGGGGCTTTGGACTTGGAGGGAGACTTGAATGTCTACCACTAGCTTACTTGTTTCCCTGGCCAGGGTGGCCTGTGGGTTCCCAGGGAGAACCTGCTTGAGTTGGGGGCTGTGAAAAAAGTGGGGAGGTGTCTGGAGGGGGGAGATCTGTGTGATCCATTGGAATGGTTTGCAGAGTTGGAGATGAAACTAGACTGGGGGATTGAATTTGGAGGAAGAGAGAGAGAGAGAAAGAGAGAGGGGGGAAGGAGGGAGGGAGGGAGAGAGGGAAGTAAAGAGAGAGGGAGGGAGGGAGGGAGGGAGGGAGGGAGAGAGAGAGAGAGAGAGAGAGAGAGAGAGAGAGAGAGAGAGAGAGAGAGAGAGAGAGAGAGATGAAGATCTGTGGTTAGCCTACTGGCCAGAGTGGCCTGTGAGTTCCCAGGGAGTTGAGGGGTGTAATAAAGAAACAGGGCAAGGTACTGGTTAGGAGGGGAAATCTGTGTGATCCACTGGAGATGGATGTAGAGAGAGGAGAGGCTTCAGCAGATAGCCTGTTTCAAAATAGAAAATGAGACTATGGAATTGAATCTGGAAAACCATCTGAAGTAAACCTTCCTGCCTCCCTGGGAAGAATGGGCTGTGGGTTCTCAGGAAGGACCTGCTGAAACTGAGACTGGGGTGAAACACAGTGGTGGGGGGAAGATTTGTATAGTCCACTGGTGATGGAGGCAGAGGGAAAGGGAGCCACCCTTAAATGGTCTGCTGCAGAGTCAGATAGGTTTGGAGGATTCAAGTGAGAGGAGCTGGGGAAGAGATGGTAAGTCTACTGGCTTCCCTGGCCAGAGCAGCCTTTGGGTTCCTGCTGCAGCCTGGAGCTGGTACCTGGGATAAAGCACTGAGTGGGGAGAAGTTTGGAAGGGAAGATCTGTGTGATCCACTCGAGTTTCAGAAGCAGGTATTCTGTAGCAGAGCTGGGGATGCAAAGGGAGGGCTGGATTTGGACTAGAAGGAAAGGCTGGATTTTCCTAAGAGCAGGAAATCTGCACTTAGACTACCTGATTCCCCAGCCAGAGTGTTCATTCCTTCATTTTTGGAAAGCACATGAAATCCCAATTTACATTTTATGTGAGATTATGAAGCTTGAGTTAAAATGGTTGGACTGCAGTTCACATTCCTTAACACCAGCTCTGGGCACCTCCAGGCACTTGGCTAGCACAGCAAATTTATTAAGGAGCACACAGAAAAGTTCATATGTCCTCTCATTACGAAACTACAATCCCAAATTACATCCATGGTTCAAATACTCCCATTTCCAGAGCTTTTGGCTCTGCAGTCACACTGGGTAAATACCTGTGTGGTTTTTGGCCTAGATTTCCACTCAAAACTAATTAACAGGTCTTCAGAAATGTGGCTTTAGCTAGATTTTGTTTAATCTAAGTTTTCTATTATAAGTCTTCCTTTGCAATATAATAGCTACAATAACCAATACCACAGGGTGCTCCCAAGAGTGTTAGTAACACTGAAACAAATAAAGGACCAGTCTGAGGAAACAGTCCCAGCAGGAAGAGACATTTACTGGACATGATGCTCTATCAGGAGTACAGGAAACACATCAAAAGGTTCATGTACCTTACTGCACCAACTCTACCCCTCTATCCAGGTAAGGCCAGCATGTACAGCCTGTACAGTAAGTGAAAGCAACTGCCTTTGGATATCTCTAACAACACCTCTAACTGCAAAGGGCAACCTCTGCTCTGTAGGCATGGGTCACATGCCTACACTTTGCAATTTTCAATATCAAACAAATATTCCACCATTTTAATTGTGTTGCAGGAATTTTTTTCAGAGCGGGCCAAAGGCTCTTTCCTAACATTCAGTACTCACACAGGATTACCTGGACTTCAAGGCCCCACCATTTTAACAGTATGCAGACAGAATATATTAACTTACAATGCATGCAATTTGGATCCACATTTCTTTCTTTAAGGTGGTGCCACACAGAACTATCTTCCAGCAACTGCCATGACACCATCTGCATCAACTTGCAAAAGACCAAGGCCAGGCTCACTGACTATGGAGTTGTTAGCATTAGTATAGCTCATGAGATAACTATTATGACTATCAAGAATAAAACAAGGAATCTGGAAAGCCTAAACAAGTTACCACTGCCTGAGGAAGGTATGTAAAAGGTCAAGGTTCAACTCACTGATGTCAAATCTCTGCTTAAATCAGAACAAAGGTGGTCACTGATTCAAAGTGAAAGTGTTTGGTTTCTGCCCCAAGTTTTATCTAAATATTACACAGCAGTTAAGAGTACCAGACTGGATTACCTAACCTTCTGGGTGCTCAATAATCATACTTAGAAGTTACTACCATGGTCAGACGGATTAATAGGAAGACTACCTGGTTGTCCAAAGTCAAGTAGGTCACAGAAGACTATGGGGCATTTCTCGAAATGCCCTGTAACAGTGCAGAGTGACCATTTCTCCTATTCAGAGAGGCCATGGGGACCCCACCTGGTGAGCTCTAAACAGTGTCCATTTTACAAAGAAGAGAGTCAATACAGGGGAAAATTTCCTTCTGTGATTTCAAGCCACACCATGGTTAAGTAAGGACTTTAGCTTTCCTAGCACAGATGAAATAACTGGTAAAATTAAGTCTAGAGGAGGAGTCAGAGGTTCCTCTGAAGCCCATGGAACCCTGCAAACCATATCCTCAAAAGACCTCCACAATAAAAAAAATTGTGATAAATTCTGGCTATCTATGTGGTTTTAAAATAACCAACAGACAGTATAAAAAAAGACAAGGTTTGATGTGTTTAACAGTTTAAATAATTACACTCCCTGGAAATTAGACTTAAATCTATATGAGATGTAATTCTAACAACTATTTCTCATTAAATAATTTTAAATTATTTTTATATATGACAATGCTTCCCAGATATAGAATACCATGAACACACCTCAATGCCAACATTGCAGTCAGTGCCTACCTATGGCCAAGAGGGACAGACCTACTACTATTTTCAAAAATGGTAGTTTTGAAATTGCTTCTGTCTCACACTCACTAGAAACCATTTGAGTGAGAGACATCACCCTGTTTCTAAACATTTCAACAGCCTTCAAGTACCTGAAAACAAATCATGGGTTCATCACTCTTAAGATCAGCCTTGGACTAGTTGCTAAGGATTAAGTTTTCCCAAAATGTTCAGTGGAGAGTCATAATTTCACTAGAGGGTAAGGAAATATATAACTTTGTAATGCTTGGTGGATACAGCATGAGTCATTTTCCCAGTTAAAGACGAAAGGTCCTATAGAGAGGTACTGCTTCCTCTCCTTACACCCCCAAGTCTTCTGCAAACAACACTTCTAATGGCTGCTCATATCATAAGGACTCAACGGTTCTACACAGGAGAAATAATAAGCATTGTAATATGCTATCCTACAAGCCATACTGTAACCAATCTCCATGAAATCATCTATGCCTGTTTGTCCACCATGATGGGCCAGTAGACTATTGGCATTCCCCCATAAAGAGGAGTAGTAGTGGAGGTCATTGGGATCTCACCAAAAACATCAGCCAACTCCCAGCTATTTGTGTACAATTCTGCCCTGTTCTGACCTCACAATTGTTCTCCAGGTACTAACACATACTGCCTGGCAAAGCCTGCCTAAGGAAGCTCCATCTGAGTGGCCATGGAGAAAGCATCATCTGTGCTAGGCAAAGACTTTGCAGTGCTGCTGCTCCCAGGTCACCCACAGGAATGTCAGCACCCTGTCACCCTGCTCTGTGAGTGAGTCCAATAGTCACTAGTGCACTAGGGTAAACGATGGTGCAATTGGACTTTGGAGTGTGGATGAGAGTAGACATCATTTATGTCTTCCTCAGGAAGAAAGTTTTCACAACAGCAGGTCACAGAGATATAAACAGTTTTGTATCATAGTAATTCCCGCCTTTGATCAGATTTTTTTCCCCTGTTCTTTTGGAGACTGGGACAATGTTGTTGAAACTTACATCCATTTGCCAAGCTGGTTTCTGATCAGCCCTCTTCTAAGACAGTATGTATTTACCCTTAAAACATAATCCAGCAAATAAGCTAAGTGCCAATTAAAACACCTTCTTTTGACAGAATGGAAACACATCACAGGAGCGTAGTTTTATAATCAGACAAGGGAAGGAAAAGCAATTTGGTTTTAGAACTACACCTTTTCCCCCCTTCTCTCTTAAAAGTATATAATTGCACTCTCAGAGTGAAAAGATTAGTTGCTTTCAACAGACTCTCAGGGAAAAAAAAAATCCTATTATTTCCTTTCTGCTAAAGAGTAATGTCTTCCATAATTACAGGAAAGTCATGTATTAAGTTGCCTGCTCAGGAAGTACCACCCTAATAGGATGCAAAGTTAATTCACTTTCCACATGTCACAAAGGGAGACCAGGATCCCTGTTCCTCAAACCCACTGTCATCTCTAAGTCTTCAGGTTTTAACTCCCTCAGTCACAGGCACTAAAGGACAACCCATTAATTTGAAAATTCTCCTCAAAGCTCATTAGCGACTCAAGGCCCCTTCCAGCTAGGTTATTCTCCCAAGTAAGGAGTTAGAGGACAGAGGAAACTGACTGTGGTGCATACTAACCTCTAACACAAGGAAAATCCCACCTAGTCTCACCACCAATAACAAGCACCATACTTTTACGTCAGTTATCAACTCGTCTTCCTCTCTTAACATAAATAAAATTCTTGATAAACTGGTATATTCAGGCATGAATAAAGGATATAAGAATATACTATGTTCTTGTTATACAGGTGAAAAGTGGGATTCATTCTTTGTTATCTGCAAAGTAAGTACTCTTCAAAGCTTTGACTTCAAATATCATCAGAATCCAAGGTATCATTTTACCATCAAGACTGAAAAGTTAAATTCCAGACGTATGATCCCAGTCTTCTGTCTGCTCATGAAAGTTTTCAGAGAAGAATTCTAAAACTCCTGGCTTCAGGAAAATCACAAAGAGTACTTGAAGGCAAAGAAAAGAAAAGTGAGACAGGGCTACAGAGAAAGACATACTGCACGGTCTTGGCAGGGAAGCGTTTCCTCACCTGACTGCACCAGAACAAGTCCTGTATCATGTTGGGAAGGCAAGAGGGCCTGGGACAAAGGTGACGATATTGCAGTTTCTCTCCACTGGTCATTGTATTTGCACATAAGGAACTAAAATTCCAGAGCACTGTCACCTTTTGTGAATCCCAGTCTTCCTCCCTCTCCCCAGCTCCTCACCCCAGTGCGGAAAAGACCTTCATCTAACTTTGGTTACCTTCAAGCTTTCCAACTCAGTACCCGTGCTGTGAACTTAGATTATCCTGCTTTATCTGTGCCTTCGTAGGCAGCTTCCAAAATCAAATGTGCTGTCTGACCTTGTTGTTTCGAAAATTATTTGTAGATCATCCTCTCTCCATCCTATGACCTAGAGTCCTTTTTTTCTCCATGCTCAATCCTTATGCCAAACAAAGAAAACAATATACAGGGGAAACTGAGGGGCTACAGAAATCTTGTATAATTTGCAATTGTAAATAGATATAGCAAGGGGGTCTCTAACAAACCACCTCATCTCTTACAGCCCCAGTTTCCGCATCTCTAAAATATACATGGCAGTTAACCACTAGGCAGGGTAACTGCATGACCTGCTAGCTAAGCCATACACTGAAGACATGTAGCACAGTTAATACAGACTCTGTAATTACACAAATGTTAATCCTACTAACAAGTGAGTTTGATGGTGCCTGGGGTCATATTTGAGGACATTATGATACAGGCCTTTCTGTGTCCTTTCTAACATCCATCAATATGTCCTTCTGACTATGACACCAAACAACTCATTCCATCCCCTCAAGGCTTTTTGTCTTTCCAAACCTGTAACTAAAAGTCATCACTCAGAACACATTTCTCAAGTTTTACACAAGTGACTTCCAAAGCAGCTTGTCCATGATCAAGCTGTAAACTTCTTACACAGAAGATGCCATGAGTGCCTGGACAGATGTTTGGGGTTTGTGTTTACTGCGGGACATGGTATGGTAGTGACAATCTGTGAGGTTTTAGAAGCACTGTTTTCTGTGATCCCAGTTTTTATACTCTGGAGAGAAATATCTGAAAACTAGAAATTACCTGTTTCAGCACCTGCTCTGTCAACCATGACAACTCCTTTCTTTGTGCCTTTTAAGACACAACCAATCTAACCCAACATCCATCAAACCTCACAGGGCACAGGTATCTACAAGCACTGAAGTAACAATGTGAGGAGAAACTGTTTTGAACAGCTTTGTTTTGCATTATCAATCCATCTCACATAAGAATTTCCATAGACAGATAGATGTCCTAAAGGTAAATTCTGCATTTGCATATGAATCTTTGTAACCTAATGATTTGTAGGCCAGAGCCCATGGCCACAATAAAAACCTCTGTTCAAACAATTACAAAGACCATCCTGAGTCTGAGGGTTGAAGAACCCAATGGTGGCACACAGGTGGACATTCGTTATTGCAACTTCCCTCCCACATGACATAGTATGAATTTTATAGTAGGACCTGCCAACACAGAGCACCATTTTTAGCACACAAGAACCCTGAGATGTACAATGTATATAACCATATTTTCCAAGCCATCTGTCCACACCACAAAGATCTCTATAAAAGTCAGACGATCTCCATCTCCCTCATATGCCAAGAGTATTCCATGAAGAACTGACACACAGAAAACCTAATGAAAGGGTGCCAATGGTGGAGTGTTAGTCAAATACTGATGACACACCTAGACATTGATAGTATTCCCTAGAATCAAGCATACAACTTTCCAAAGCAATTACTGCATCATCATATTAAGGAAACTATCACCTATGGAAAAGGCTTACAGAGGCACCGGAGGCAAGAGGCGGCCCTGGGAAAGCCTGAATCAGGCTTGCTCACCTGTCTGAGTCCCTTAGGCATCTTCTTTCTCTTCCCCAGGTGCTGGCAGAGGTTGCGGTCATTTTCTCGATCTGAGCTGTAGTGGTGTGAGTGGCTGAGCCGGCTCTTCTTTGAGTGAAAAGACAAGCCATTGGTAAGAGCTTCTCGTTTTTTCTTGGTCAGGGGAGTCTGTCGTTTCTCCACACGTTCCTGAGGCTTAACTGCTACATCTTTCTGCATAAAAGAAGACAAGGAAAGGGAAGTGGTGGTTACAGGAGTATCCAAGGTCACAATCAAAATACAGACTAAATAAGGTTATCAGCAAGGAGGGATGGATACAGAATTAGTGATCCAGTTTCCTGACTCCCTAATGACACCACAAATATGTGGATTCTATTCCTCTGTGCTTGTGTGTTGGGTGGTAAAGGTATGGATGAGTATCTGCACGAAAGGTAAGTCTTTGGTGACTTCCGTGACTTCCTCAATTGCTCTCTGTTTTAAGACAGAGTCTCTTATTGGCCCGAGGTTTGCTAATTAAGCCAGGTAGACTGGAGGGCAAGCCTTAGAAATTCTCCTCTGTTGGCCATCTGAGTGCTGGGATTGCAGTGTGAGCGCTGCCACATGCAGAGCAGCTCCAGGGGTTTGGACTGACGGACACAGCAAGACAATAAAGAAAAGACAGCAGATGGGCGCACTGGATACATGTAGAGAAAAGATAGGGGCTGGGGTGAGGTAGACTGGGGTCTGGACCAGAGAGGTTCCAGGCACTCAGAAGCTCAGTGTGTTTATTACAGAGTTGCACAGGAGCAGGGTTATTGCATACAGCTAGCTGAACAAGGAGCTGGGGATTTGCATTCAAATAAACCAGGAGACAGGGTTTATCCCATACAACTGGAGGGGGAAACACAGGTTTAGCTAGTCTCAGTACAAGCAGTTTCTGTAGGAGAGTTGTCTGTAGGAAGTAAATATGTCCAGCAGGGAGACTACTGGAGATCTTCTGCACACACTGTCAACACTTGCACTTTGTCCCCCGGGGAAGCACCACCCTCTCTCTAAGCCTGAGGCTATAGGATCCTAGCCATGAATGTATATATGTCCACACTACATATTCACAAAGGACCTCAGTGTTCAGGGCTTCCTCTGCTCCCTACACAGTGACTTCTCAGAGGCAGGTCAATGCACTCTGTATCCAAATTGGTACATTAATTACCTCCTATTTCCAAAATGAGCACTAAGTATGTGCTCAATTCAAGGGAAAATAAAACCACACAATAGCAAACACAGCTGAGCCTGGTGAACAGAGAGCCAGAAAGAAGACAACTGTTGGGGTTGAGGAAATGACTGCTGGGATGAAGGGCAGCAAAGCAACCAGGAAGACCCAACCATGAGCTTACGTGACCCAGTTCCCACTTAAAGACAAGAAGAGTGGAGCTTGTCTCTGCCTATAACCCATGCTTAAGAGCACACGAACAGGAGACTCTCCAGAGCTTGCTAGCTGAGAGTACTTGTATACATAAAAACATGCTCTCTCTCTCTCTCTCTCTCTCTCTCTGGTTTAATGCATATAATTAAAACAGTTAATGCATTATATATGTTAAAACCCAAGCCCCTAAGAGTCCTTAATTTTTATCTTCTCTAAAAAGTGAACAATAGTGTCACCAACATGGACAATTAATGAACTGGGATGGGTCAACATTCCCCTCTGCAGGAAAATGAAAGAAGGGTTTTGGGTTTTTTTTTTTTTCTTTTAGGCAGGGAGAGATGTAAAAGTGACTGGATGTATTACATACATGCAATAATTGGCACAGAATTAAAAATATGAAAATACATAAAAACAATAATTAAGTCTTCCTTTAACTATTTCTCCTCTTCAAAATACTACTCCTCTGTGACTCAATAATCTCGGACAATTATCTATTTTAGTGCTTCTCAACACCCCATTAATCCCCAGTTGTCATGTAGAATACTGCTTAGCATCGTCCTCCTTAGGTCGCACACATTAGTTTGACATGGTGGGACGTGTATTGGTCCAAGCAGGTTGCCCATATATTTTCAGGCTGAAATCCTACCAAACCTGGTGATACCATAGGTACTTAGGGAAGTGGTCTCAGGAGCTTGCATGAATCTCCCAACATGGGAAGACACAGCCAGAAGGCATAGTCTGTGAGAAATCACATTCTGCCAGACAATAAACTCAGTAACTTTAATTTTTTCACCTTCTGTAAAAAGTTAGAAATGTATTTCTTTACTGCAAGCTAGTAAATTTATGATTGTCTATCCCTGTGTTTTTGGTGAAAGGGTCTCACTCTTGTAGTCAGGCTAGCCTCAAAGGACTGTGTGTGGGAGCTTCAGGTTGAACTCTTGATGCCTCTGCCTCCCTGCCTCCCTGCCTCCCTGCCTCCCAGTCTCCCTGCCTCCCAGCCTCCCAGCCTCAAAGGACTGTGTGTGGGAGCTTCAGGTTGAACTCTTGATGTCTCTGCCTCCCTGTCTCCCAGCCTCCCTGCCTCCCAGCCTCCCTGCCTCCCTGCCTTCCTGCCTCTCCTCCTGTCTGCCAACTTCTGGGTTACATTGCACACTATGCCTGAATGCTAATTTGTGCTATTTTCTACAGCAGGTTGGATGGGCCTTCACTCTGTTTAGCCTTAGCACCATAACAGAACTGGACTGAATAGTGCTAAGGATGCAATGCATTTGTGTATGGTGTGTGTCAGGAGTGGATGAAGGTGTGCCCCCATCCTCCTGAATGTTAGGATTAAAGGAATACATACTAATCAAGTAACACAGATGCATACTAGCAAGCAAATTAAAGATTAAGAAGGAAAGATGCTAAACCTGGATCAAGTGTTCTAGACCCATGCATGACAGGCAGTACAATCATCTTTATGCCAATTAATACTGAGCTGCTTTACTCCAAGGGAGGGGGAAAGGGAGGAAAAGATCTCTTGCTGGAGAGCTAGATGCCTTAAATATGACCGAGATCTGAATTGGAGAGTACAGCTTGTTCCAGGACCTTAAGGAACGTGGTACCATGATCCCTTGAACGAGGAAACAACACAACACTGATCAACTGGCTCCAGTAACCCCAGTGCTACAGAACAGGCCAGGAAAGCAGTCAATATTCATTTTATAACTACATAAATCTAAGTAGTTAAGAGATCCATACCAATCCAGCACAATCCTGGGTTGCAGATGTAGTTTAGCTGGTAGAGGACTTGCCTGTCATGCATGGGAACATGGGTTCCATCCTCAGTACCACACAAAACTAGGAGTGACATGCATGTCTTCACTTGTGGGATGGATGACAGAAGATCATAAGTTTGCAGTCACACTCAGCTATATAATGAGTTGTAACCATGGCTCCAAGAGATCCTATCTTAGATAAACAAATAATAAATTTGCCTCACATATTTGGTTTCTTCAGAAATCAGGCTTCCATTCATACTGAAGGTGCCTCTAGAAGTATACTAAAAATTATCTCCAATTCCATACAAATGTGAATTAATATTCATGAGAATATGTTGCATTTTTTTCAAAATCCATTTTATTTTCCTGTAACATATTAATCAAGGCATTCTCATTGCTGTGCAAAATAGCTACATGGAACAAACAGACCC
Organism: Apodemus sylvaticus; assembly: GCF_947179515.1. Lineage (NCBI taxonomy): Eukaryota > Metazoa > Chordata > Mammalia > Rodentia > Muridae > Apodemus > Apodemus sylvaticus. The sequence goes on along the minus strand of NC_067493.1, from coordinate 37,105,103 downwards.
CATGCCAGGACATTAGCTTGCCAGAGACCTGATAAAATCTCAGAAACAGCAGTACAATCATCTTTATGCCAATTAATACTGAGCTTCTTCACTCTGAGGGAGGGGGAAAGGGAGGAAAAGATCTGTGTCTGTGTAGAGGCTTAATAGAAAACTGACATCTTTCAAAAATGTTTTTCATAATATAAAAAGCTTCTGCATTCAGGCACTAGAAATATGTTGCATAGACAGTGTATATATATATATATATATTATATATATATATATATAATATATACACACATAAAGGGCTTCTACTTTCAAACAGTATAGATGTTACAATATATTATATTGTAGATATACATCTACAATATAATATATATATATATATACACACATATAAAAGGCTCTTGCTTTCATACACTAGAAATACATTGGTATATGTGTAGCATGAATATATAAAATATATAAATGTAAGAGGCTTCAGCTTTCAGACATTAGAGATATGTTAGTGTGTGTGTATGTGTGTATGTGTGTCTGTATAACGAGGCTTAGGCTTTCAGACACTGTGTGTGTATGTGTATACATGTACACATGTATATATACACACACACACTCACAGAGATAAGGAAGCCAAACACAAGAAGATAGGGAGATGGATCACTGGAGAAAAGCACTTTCTATACAGCATAAGGACCTGCATTCAAAACCCCAGCACCCATCTAGAAAGCTGGCTTTAGGACCATACCTGTCTCTAAGCCGTGCTTAGGAATAAGCTAGCTCCAAATATGGTGGGAGACCCTGTAAATAAGGTGAAGAGTGAAAGAGGAAGTGTGACAGCTATTCTCTGTTGCAAACATGACTACATGTGGAATTAACCTAAAACAAAACAAAACAAAACAAAACAAAACAAAACAAAACAGCATCTGTGTAGACCTGTGAGGAATTTTTCTTGAATGATTCACTGGAAGTAGGGAGATCCATCCTAAATCCAGATCTTTTGATGTGGGACAATCCACCTTAAATACGGGCCACATCTTCCAGTGGTAGCCCATATAAAGGACATGGAACAAGGAAGCACCTGCTCCTTGTCTGCTTGCCCTCACCCTGGCTGTCAAGTCCATTCCTCCCACAGCATGAGAGCCCACTTCTTCAGGATTTCAATATATACTGAGAACCAGCTGAGACACCAAGCCTTGTGGGCTGAACAACTACTGCATCCTTAAACCTTCCATTAGTAGACAATCATAACTAGATTAGCTGGACGACAGCAATATGCAACTCTAATAAGGCCCAGATACATAGGAAGACAGACAGAGAGACAGATTCATTCTATAAGTTCTGTTCAACTAGAGAACCCTGATTAATAAAGCATGATCCACCCAATGTTTCCCTTTTCATTCACAGAAACAGGCTGATGATAAACCACAAAAAAGGATGATTACAAACCAATCGATAAGATATAATATAAACCTATCCATATGCATACGATTGCATGACTTCATGCACATACATCAACCCACCATTAAGACATCAGTGGTAATTAATTTAAGAATTCCCTTAAAGAAACATGGTTACTCTAAACACTACTGCTACGAGAAGGAAAGCCATCTAGATTACAAAAGAACATTCTGGGATCAATGAGCAGCAATTTTCAAAGGCCTGTTAATTTGTTAGTTGACTAGGCGAGCAAGCGGTTGCCGAGGGAGACAGTCCATCAGAATAACCTGCAGTGCTTTATAAAACGACTACACTTCTCATTCTGCAAGGAAAGCATTTAGCAAATGAATGAAAGGTGGCAGCACATGCCACTTGAAAACATGCCACTTGGCAGAAGGATTATTGTAAACTAAAGGTACTTGAAAATCAGCAGATTCAAGAGGGACACTCTGCCCTCGCTTCGCCAATAGAAAAGAAATATCGTCCCCAGAAGCAGAGGGGGGGAGGGAGAGATGCTGAGTGAAAGATGTCTGGTTGGTGGGAGAGAGGAAATGCAGAGATGGGGAGACATCTCACAAAAATGTGCACAAATACATCTGGTGACCTTCTTTAATATCCCCAGAGATTTTGGGTATGTCCCTAAACTGCCATCCCTATTCAGCTACTGTGTAAGCATATGGTTTGTGTCACTTTTAAAGTATTGTTATTGTTGTTGTTTTGAGGCTGTCTCAAGTATCCCAGGCTGAGTACAGAGGATGACCCTGACCCATGGTCCCCTGCTTCTATTTCTTAAGTGGTAGGATTACAGTCAAGCACTGTGCTTGTGTACAAGCCAAGTATACACACTAGGCTCCTCCTTCAAGGGATTTTATTTTCCCTGACTGACTTCTGCTTGTGTGTTAAATACATGTCATTCTCCTGTTAATCTATTTTAGGACTATTTAATTCTCAGGCTCAGACTAAGACCCTAAGAGGCCAGAGATAAATCTGCCCCACCTACCCAAACCCTGGGGGGCTGCAAGTGAGAAGTCTGATAAATCTTGCTTAAGGGCACTCATTCATTTCCAGACACCCACACAGCAACAGAAGCCTGGCGGTGAAGATTTAGACACATCTGCTGGCAATAGAGGGGGTAAGTGCGCAAGCCATGCACGGAGGAATCCGTTCTGTGAATGTTTGAAATTATGTGATTTTTAGGTCACTGGAGATGGAGGGCGAGATGACAGGAGCACATCCCTTCAGAGGCTCAGACACTGATGAAGCAAAGCAATTTCCTTCTGTAGCTGCCCTCTTCAGCACAGGTGATCGTATTCTTGACTTCCCCTTCTCTCAAATTACAATCTTCTGCCCAAGGCTTACTCTGCTACTTCTGAATTTCAAAATGAGAAGATTCAGTGTTGTGCAAACTCAGGGAGGCTAACAGATTGCACATGAAACACAATGCAGGCTGAGGGGCCCCATTTGCTGATTACAGATGAAGTAGAGATGATGGGAAATAGGGGCACAATTTGCCTGCTTTGCAGAAAATGGGTTTTGGAAAGGGTCTCTGTCTGACGGTTCTGATCATATTAATCTGAGGACAGTCCATCATGGGCAGAAAGGCCGTGAAGGTGTGCCTGTGTGTGTGCCTAAGTGTGGATACATGTTCTTCTCTGACGGATTTGATCTCAAGGACTATTCCAGCTTCCTTTCTGCTGCTGTGACATATGTCATGACTAAAAGAAACTTAGGGGGAGGGTTGATTTGGCTTACACTTCCACCACTGAGGAAAGTCAGGGCAGGGACTCAAAGTAAGAACTATGGAGGAATGATGTTGCTTGCTGGATAGATCACAGG